>NC_000079.6:107722546-107947546 GCF_000001635.26 Mus musculus | reverse complement strand
ATCCTTGCGTCTCCCTAAAATGGTGTGTGTCTTCACTCACGAGAGTATGTCAGAAAATAGCTCTACCAAATTGGCTTTTGAGATCCTGGTAGTTTGAATTGGTAATGTGTTCTTTTTCATTCTTTCCATGTATGTATGTATGTATGTATGTATGTATGTATGTATGTATATAGATGTTTTATCTGCATGTGTGTGTGTGTGTGTGTGTGTGTGTGTACAGTGTACATGACTGGTGTCTGCAGAGGCGAGAAGGTGTCAAATCTGGAGCTGGAGTTAAAGCCAGTTATGAGTGTAGTTAGTTGCTGGGAATTGAACCCTTGTCCTCTGGAAGAGCAATCAGTGCTCTTAACTGCTGAACTGTCTCCAGACCTTGTTCTTTTCTTTCTTTTTTTATTGTTTGTATTTTTGGCATGTAGTGTTTATATCCATGGTCCTGTGGGTGTGTACGCACTCTTGGGCAGATGCTTGTGTATGGATGTATATGGAATCCAGAAGACAAAGGAGTCAGCTGTCTTCCTCCTCAATTGTGCTCCACATTAATACTACTACTATTTATTATTATTATTATTATTATTATTATTATTTAAAAGATCTTACAGATTCAGTGAGACTGGCTGGCCAGTGAGCTCCAGGGATCCATTTGCCTCAACCTCCTCTGCACTGGGGATTTATAGACACACACTACTGGGTCTGTTTTTGTTTCTTTGTTGTTTGTTTTTTGTGAGTTCAGGAGAGCCAAATTCAGGGCCCCATGCTAAACTCAGCAAGTACTTCACCAGCTGGGCATTCACCCGCCCCGGAAGACTGTTCTCTAGCATGCTTTCCAAGAATTATTTTAAAACAAATACACACACACACACACACACACACACACACACACATACACACACACATATATACATATACATACACATATACATACACACACATATCACACACACACACACACACACACACACACACACACACACACACACGTCTCTCTGCTTAGCCCCGACTGTCCTGGAATGAGCTCTGCAGACCAGGCTGGCCTCAAACTCAGGATCTACCTGCCTCAGCCTCCTGAGTGCTGGGGTTAAAAGCGTGCACCACCAGGTTTGGCTAAAACTGGATATTTAAAACACTCATTTCAACAGCAGCTAGAGACGAGTTCATTCTTTATTGTGTAAGACAGGTTTGCATGTAGAGTCCTAAAATGCACTGTTGAAATAAAGCGATACATATATTCCCAGGATCACTGTGACCAGGATCAGAATTAAGAATGTCAGAAGACAGAGTGTTTGGGAATCCGAAAATATGGCTGTCTGCTCAGGTTAGCTTTGAGAGAGCAGCGAGGAGAGTCAATGTGTATGCAGTCTAAGTGGCCCTACAGCCGGAAATATCTAGGAATGCAGTCAGGGTGCAAGCGAAATCTCCAGAAACTGGAAGAATTAAACATTAAGTTGAACAAATAAATAAAGCAGGCAGAGAGATGCCTAAGTTTGGTTCTCAAGGCAAGAGAACAGTGCCCGGTGCCTCTCATAGACTTCCCAATAAAGGAAAGAAAGGGAGCCTGAGGGGAAGGGTTAGAGCTGTAGAGATGATTCATACTTCCCACCTCACCGTGGGCCCCAGGCTCCACAGTACTAACCATCCCAGAATCCCAGACTCTCCCCCAAACTCTGCCCAGGTGCCCCTTCCGCGTCAGTTCTTCCTGTTTGATAGCTTCCAGATCTGTCGAGGTCACTACCTGACTGCCAGCCCGCCCCACGGGCAGGCTGCTGATGTGTGGGGAAGAAAGGTCCCTTGGGATGGGAAGGAAACGTGGACCCCCGTGTTAGGGGGTCCAGCCTGATTCTAGTACATGGCAGTCCACCAACGCTGGCTTCCTTGGTTAGTGTCTCAGTCTCCTCTTCAGTAGAAAGACCAGGATCCCAGTCTGCCTCCCACAGGGCTGCATGAGGAGTAGGGGAGTAGATAATTAGTGAAGAGCTCACCAAGTAACAGCTCTGTGAACATTAGCTACTGTGGCCAGGAGGGCTCATTGTCTCTGCTCCCTCTCCTTCCCTCTTTCCCTCCCTCCTCCCCCCTTCCCTCTCTCCCTTCTTCCTTCCTTTTTCACTGCTGGACCAGGAACCCAGGGCTTAGTACTTGCTAATCAAGTCTTTGTAGCTGACTTACAGCCCCAGTCCCTTCTTTATTCTTTTCCTTCCTCCTGGAAATCCATTTTCCTAAAGCAGTTGATTTAAAGTCAGCTCTGCTTCTAATTCTTTCCCTCTGAAAAACCGCTTGCAAAATGCTTGCAGGTGGCTTTTAGGAGCAGCCCACGTCCCTTAAAAGGCCTCCAAGAATCCGCATCCTCCTTGGTCCAGCCTCTTTCCGTAGCCCCATCTTGTGCCATCTCTCCGACCCTGACTCCAGACTCTCTGACCTTTCAATTCTTCAGACTTGGAGCTTCCCTCCAGCGCTGGGCTTTACACAAGCCGCTTCCTCTGCCCGGAACACGCCAACTCATCCTTCCTGTCTGGACTGGAGCCGTACCACTTCCTCAAGGAGACTGCCCAGCTGCCCTAACTAGGCCAAACCTCTCTGGGTCACCAAGTACATCATGGCAGGACTCAGGGTTAAGATGTGACATAGACTCGGCAGTGATTAGGTTCCTGTGTCTCACTGCTACGGTGAATGAATGTCCACTGTCACAGCCCTGCACAGTGCCTAGTGTATAACACAGTAGGTACACAGTTAATAGCTTTGCAGCAAGGGATGGACTTTTCGATTGTCGTTGGTATTCTTAGGATACACTCCTGTGACGCTTGGCCACAGGCACAAGGAACCTTGTGGGTGGGTGGGTCCCCTAAGCCTGTCCCACTTTCTATTGCCTTTTGTTTATTGAGGTATTTCTTCCCAGGCTGTTGTTTTTTTTTTTTTTTTTTTTTTTCAGGAAAAGAGTCAATTATGTCAGTGTCGTGTAGCTTTGCTCTGGGTTGGGGATGCTCTTTAGCATCTTAAAACAGATCAACCGTGCTTACCGCCATGAGGCTGTAGTAACATTCTCTCCTGGAGCAAAGGGGACGTGCACAAATCTCCTTGGCTTGTGCGGGTTATGAATGACTTTTGGGGAGAAACAACTCTTCTGTAGCATGGCTGCCTGCCTGCGTGCTGCACAGGGAAGGCTGGAGTGACCCAGTTTCTCATAAGTGGCCAGTGCTGCAGGAGAGATTTGTCAGGGGTGTAACTGCCCATACGTTTGCTAGGGACTTCCGGGTCCTGTAAGCTACCTTGAAATCACCATGTTTCTGTAAATAACCCCAGTAAATGCACTGCTTCCTCAGGCTGGACTTGCCTGTCAGTGACCTTTCTGTTTATTATTTTAAGTTTTCCCAGAAAAAGCCACACAGTAGATGGCATTCTAGAGTAACCTTTGGGCATGGGTTCGAGGGTTTGTCTGCTTGTCTGTTTGGTGTTGGTTGGTGTCGGCACTGTCCCAAGAAAGGACAAGATAACAGGAATGACATTACAAGAGAAGGTTCCTACCCAGTCAAATCCAAATCGGATTCCTTGGCCATCAGATCAGCTTGCTCCCTGGTATTTCTGCTTCTAACTGAAGAAAGTTTACACGAGGAGCTCTGGCACCAGCCCAGGGCAAGGGATAGAAGGGACATGGGGACACAGCTACCCCGGGGCCATTATTTTCAGTTTTCTGGACAAGACACACAAAGAAAAGGTAGGAAATAAAGGACAAATGTCTTCCAAAGAAAACCGCCTAATTTGAACATTCCAGAGAAACCAGCAAAGAGAGGCTACTGAGGGCTGCTGAACGTGAGGGGGGTTGGTTTTGTTTTGTTTTGTTTTGTTTCCTGTTGATTTATATGTGTGTGTCTATACATATGTGTGTATGTATACATATGTGTGTATGTGTGTTTATGTATGCATATATATGTGTGTATGTGTATATATATGTGTGTATATATATATATGTATGTATATATATATATTATATGTATATATATCTATATTTGATTAGATTATTTATTTACTTTACATCTGGATTGAAGCTCCTCCCCCTCTTCTCCCAGTCTCCCTCCCCAACCCCACCCCATCCATCCCTCCTCCCCTTCTCCTCAGAAACACCTCTGCACATAGGTAACAGTCGTGCAGCTGGGTCTTCATGTGGGACCCCTAAAGCAGGAGCAGGGGCCTTCTCTGACTCTGGTGCCTGCCTTTGGATCCCTGTCCCCTAACTGGGCTGCCTTGTCTACGGTCAATAGAAAAACATAGGGTTTTATGGAGGTCGCCAAGAAGGGAGCTGGAGGCAAGGAACAGCTTTATCGAGTTGACTGTCCCTGTCCCTGGGAGCTCCTCCCCACAGTGTAGGTACTTTGCCCTCATTTCATCTTGGCATATCTGTGTGAAGTCAACTTCATTACCTATGTTCTAAGGACAAAGACTGGAATGCTCAGAAAGGCCTGGCACCAAGACGAAGAAAATGTCCAGTGGAAATCTGCCTTGGCTGACTCTGCTGGGTAGCTTGGCTCAGCCAGGCCTTGTACAAGCTGACATTATACCAGAGAGCACTTCTCTATAGAGTGGCCACTCACTCTGGCTTGCCACAGTTAGGTCTGGTTTATGCCGATGGCCCCAGTCCCATTAGTATCAAGCACCAAATTTCTCCCTCCAAAGCATTCCAACGGAGATAATGAGTTTATTGTATGGTTGTTTAACTGTCATAAAAATGGGGGTATTACTATTGCTGAGGTCATGGAGAGGGGCCACACAGAATTAGTGAGGCTTTGCACATAAAATTTATGATCCTCTGGTGTGTGCAGTAAGCACTCAATGAAAGCTCAGTGCTACCTTTCTTAGACTAGAAAACGCATCTAAGGAGGGGCAGCGAGGAGTGAGCCACGCCCCACGACAGTTCACCACTGTCTCTCTGGGTGTAATTCTGCAGGGCCAGCCTTAGTCCCTTCAGACTGAGCCAGTGTGAGGAGCACCCGCCACTTTAGATTAAAGCCATATGGGGGTCACTAGGCTTGCGGCTCCCGTCTCTGCACCAATCAAATGTACCACCTGCTCCTCCTGCCACACGGCTCAGAAGGAATCTTTTTTCTCTCTCTGACTGGGAAGGTCTAGAGCCCAGATTGCTTAAAGAGGAAAAATGTCAAACGCACAGAATCCTTCAGAGGACCAGTGGGGCCCTGCCCTGAGCCCAGGCTAATTAAGTGAGTGACTTAAGGGAGCTGCCTCCTCTTCAAGATTAAGAGGTGGGTGTGAATATTTTCCTCTGGCCCTGGTAAATGTTCTTGATGACAGTCATAAAAATGCTAAGCTCTGTTGCCTCTTTATTGGAATGAAGGCTGTCGGAAAACTCCCCGTTCCCTGAAGAAGCTAATTGTCGATGCTCGCACACCTAAACAGGTGTTCCTCAGATTGCTTTTTCTAATGCCTTTCCCTGAGAAGATCAATTTAAATGTTGCTTTGAGCTAATCAGTGATTGCTTCTGCATTCATCCAAATTTATACCTTTCATTCTGTGTGCTAGAGGACACACTGCTTTCAGAGTCTGTACACTGAGACAAGATTTTTAAAAGTTCTTTGTCCTCTTCTATGAATTCAGTGTTTCGTGTGTCATTAACATACAGCTTAGCAGCGGGATGACTTGGTGGGTAAAGCACCCAGGGTGTGGGCATAAGAACCTGAGCTGAGATCTCCAGCATCCGACAGAGAAAGCTGTTCACAGAGGCACAGTCTATAACCCTAGAGCTGGTAGGCAGAGATGGGCAGATCCCAGGAGCTCACTGATCAGCCACTCTAGTCAATTACCGACTTCCAAGTTCAGTGGGGACTCTGTCTTAAAGGAGTAGAGAGTGGCAGAAACAAACAATAGGCACGGCCTCTGGCCTCCACATACACACATGTAAGTATGTGTCCCTGCATGTACACGTACGTCTGCATGCCTATACTGCGCAAGGGAATATAAAACATGAATATGTACTTCTCTGATTATTGACAATGCTTAGTTCAAACCCGTATGAGGATGACTGTGCTGACACATCTCCACATGCTGTGCATCATTAGCCATGGCGTGTCATACGGGATAAGTGCATCCCAACCTGCATCACAGACAAGGTAGTTTTGTTGTCTTCAGGCATCTGGGTTCAGGAATTCCTCAAATGTCTGAAGTTTCTATCCTGGTATCTCTCTTTCTGTCTTCCTTCCTTTCCTTCCTTCCTTTCTTCCTTCCTTCCTTCCGTCCTTCCTTCCTCCCTCCTTCCTTCCTTCCTTCCTTCCTTCCTTCCTTCCTCCCTTTTTTTCTCTCTTTCCTACTTTCCTTCTACCTAGGAGAGTCCCTATGTTTCATCTTTCTCTTTCTCATCTCACCATTTGCTCAAGTCTCTCATCAAATGCCCCTTTCCCCATATAACCCAACCTATATTGTGTCTAAGAAGAAAAGATGGCGCGTATCTTAACTAGCATAGGCTATACCTAGTTTTCCAAGCCTTACCTTACTCTGGCTCTTGGTTACCTTCCCAGTGGGTATTTTTACTATGACTAGTCACCCAGTTACAGATTGTAGCCCTAACGAACATATTAGTAGTTTTGAAAATGATTGTTTCTAAAGTTGGATGTGTTCAGTCATAAATGACCAATGTGGGTTTTAAATTCAAGACTTCAAAATATGGGGTTTTAGAAACCAGAGGATATCCATTTGAACTCTCATTTATGAATGAGTTATCATCAGATCCGAGTCTGTTAGGGTTCTGAGGTCACCCAGTGGCGGAAGAGCAGGTCCCGTGCTATGGTAGATGTTTCTTCACTATTTCACACTGGTCAGCTCACCCTGGGATGGAAAGTGTCCCAGCTGGCTATGGATAACTATCTCTTCACACTGCCCCACCTCCCCATTTCTAAGTCGCAGAGTGTGGCTCAGTGAGTTCTGTCTGAACAATATGAAAACGAGCTGCCTAACCAATCTCAGTGAGCAAACCACATCCCTAGATTATCCTGCTTAATCAGAGCCCCAAACTCTGCGGTTCAGTGCATACCTTCATATGGGGGAGGGGGATGGGCGTATCATCAAATAGCGGAAGTTTATATTGCACATTGTCAAGCAGTGAAAAACTGTCATCCTTAGAAATGACTGACAGCCTCCCTGCCGCATTTCTGCTGCACTGAGCTAGGTGACGTGAGAGGAAAAAAAAAAGTCGTCTTCAGTCTTACACATCTCCTGCTGAAAACACGTGTGACGGGCCTGGAAACTGATGGGAGAACCTGTGCTTCACAAGCCCTGAAAGTCTTTGAAAAGAGTTCCAATTAACCGAATGTGGCTAACACCTCAGAGAGAAAGTCAACTGAACGTTGCAGTGGGAAAGAATGTTGCTGGGAGCTCTGGGCTGTTGGCTGATTGCCTGGGGAGAGAGAGAGTGGTGGTAGCGGCTCGCCAGCTGGCTGGGTGCACATCCATAAAGGATGCGGTCAGCTTACACCTTGGCAAACTATGTTCTGATGGAAATTGTAGAGGTCAGCAGACAGGCGCTTTCCCTGGTCAAGTATGCTAGCTCAGGCCACTGCTTTTATATGTGTGAAGGCATATCTAGTTGGCCAGGAGTAGTAGAACTAAGTCTGGACTCTGCACCAAACCAGAGTCCATTATTGGATCTGATAGACCTAGTCTCTAATGCAGACCCCGGATATAATTGAAGGTGGCACACTATGCCATCTAATGCCAATGAAGACAGCCTCAGGTCTAGTCTGAAATTGGGAGCCATTTAAAAACTGTGAGAGAGAGAGAGAAAGAGAGAGAGAGAGAGAGAGAGAGAGAGAGAGAGAGAGAGAGGAAAAAGGAAAAAGGAAAAAGGAAAAAGGAAAAGAAAATTGACAAAACAACCATTGGTTTTTCAAATGTATTGTTTTTTTAACATGTCAAAATTGAGTCAAGCGCTACTTGTATTTAAAAACAAACATTCAAAAATAGCCACAAAAATACTGCAAGTAAGTTAAAAGACAGTGGAAGAAATACTTGCAACACTGAATTCAAAGCCAACAGAAGGTCAGCATCCTTACTACCTGAACGTGGATGACAGAAATGATCTGGGGATTTAGAGAGGACGACATGTCATGCAGAAGCGCTGTCTGCATCACTAGAATCAAAAATGCTCACGGCAGGCAGACTCTCCTTGCATCTTTCAGAAAAACAGAACTATCCTGAACAGGTATTTGATGCCTCCATACACTTCCCATGGCAATGAAAAAAAAAACAATACCACTTTTCCTGGGTCAAAGCATGTGTGTGTGTGTGCGCACACACACATATATCTACATTTATGTAAGCATGTTTGACCCTTATGTATATACATGCTTACATAAGTGTACATAAATGTTTGCGTCTCATTTGTTCCTTTTCAAAGTTGTTCTCATTTGAAAAGATTGAATTTAGCTTTCTGGCAATAAAGATAAAGTCTTTATTGAAGCATACAAAGAATTCAAAAGCACAGATTTAAGGGAGTTGATACGAAGAGTAGACTTGAGTGTTTTGAATGAGATTTTACTAAAGCTTGCATGAGTCATATTAGATAATGAATTCAGTGATTTTCCTTCACCAGAAACCAGTCTGGGTTAGGTGTTAAGACTTAAATATTAGTGAGTTTGAAATATTGTTTTACATATTTTCATCTACTAACAGAGAGGTTGGGTTAGATAAAACATATCAGGACTTCTATGCTTCAGATCTACTACATTACAAACATATCTAGGTAATCCATGACTTACACCTTAATTCAATATGTTAGGATCATTATAACTAGAGTTCATTGTACAATTTCCAGTATATTCAGGAGGAGACACTGATGGCAGATACTAAAAGAGTAGTTGAGGAAAAAAAACTATAAAGGAAAAATTGTTTAGAGTTTTAAATGTTTTAAAGATTGTTGGTGTGCAATAGTTTAAAATTGCAAAAGTTAAATATAGTAAATCAAATTAGTGTTAATATTTTGTGAATAGATGACTGAAAGATGGGCTAAATGACTAGTTAACTGCCTTTTTAATAAGACTATTGGTAATAGAATCAATTATGGTTCATTATTAACTATATTAACAGAAAATTAGGCTTTCCTAGCTATTCCAAATACGCAATATTTTAATAGACCATGGTCCCTTGTCAGCCTGTGTGGAATGCAAAGGCTTATAAGCTGGTTCCTTCCCATGAACTAAACTAGATTAGATGAGCAACTAATGGTTAAAATGTTATTATATCTCTTTTTAATATTTCTTGTCAAAAACTTAAATATTCTTGATTCAACTTGTGCTTCAATGTGTGCAATATCATTTGGCCATAATTAGTTTCATTTCGATTTTCTTTACATTTGGGGTACTTATTATCTTTTCCCACATCCACTGGGAATGCCAAGTACCAATTTTTGCTATTTAGCAAGTCAGCGAGGAGCTTCCTACTGAGTCCTTTAATTATGGTTAATTGAATATTGTAAATGGTTTTCAGGATCGCCATCTTGGCAATCCACACAGCATTCTTCTTTGCAGAAGCTAAAGCATGAAGAATCTCTCCCACTCCTTCCCACAGAGTTACTGAGTCAACTATCAAGGGTGGTGAACTATTATACAAACCAGCATCCTTTATCCCAAATGTTCCGACAAAAACATGCTTTGTATGGGCCTGAGAATGTGGCAGCTCTTCACTGGGTATTGGACAACACCCATCTTCTAAGGAGACCGATTCAGGTCTGAGGGGCTTATTCTCCCCACCCCTACCACAGAGCATGTTATCCAGCACAGCCGGTTCACTTCTGTCCAGGAAAACTTTCTTATTGTTGTGCACCAGAACCAAGGTTCCAAGGACTTCTTGCTGCTCCATCATCAAAAGAAAGAAGGAGGAGGAGGAGGAGGAAGAGGAGGAGGAGGAGGGGGAAGAGGAGGAGGAGGAGGAGGGGGAGGGGGAGGAGGAGGAGGAGCAGGGGGAGGGGGAGCAGGAGGAGGGGGAGCAGGAGGAGGGGGAGGAGGAGGAGGAGGAGGAGGAGGAGGAGGAGGAGGAGGAGGAGGAGAAAGAAAGTAAATTAAGAGCCTCGGAAGATCTGAGGCTATCAGAACTGCTACCAGCAAAAACCAAGAAAGCAGAAAAATCACGGAGCCGGCTTTCCATGCACTTCATGAACAATAAACAAGAAATGAGGAATCTATGGTTTTAGTTACATAAAATGTTGCCTTCTTAATGACTGTTTCCTGCTTTAGTCAATCAATCTTGACTATTATTATGAACTTAAGACCAAAAGAAGCCTTGAAATTAGCATCTAGACACCCCCTTTCCTCCTTCCCTGTTAAGACTTTCTACAGAGCAAGGCATCTGTTGAGGGACAGGTTTCCACAGGCTTGCTCATGACCTATCCTACTCTAAATGACACTTTCTTCCAGGACTTTTCTATTTTATGAAGCCACTTGCTATTAAGTTTGGGGAATCTCGGATTAAAAGAAACAAACTCAAGGCTCACTCTCTTGGTTCCTACCTGCTCCTGCAAAAAAACTTTATACCTTAGGCTAAGTAATGCAAAACTAGAGAGGATTATGCCAGCCAGTTCTCAAGGACAGAAATTCAGTATCTGGTGAGACACCCTTCTCTCCTTCAAAGAGGATGCTTTGTTGAGCATCTTCCCAGGGCACAAGGGCCAAACAGGATCCCACATGATAGCACTAATTGCATTTGTGAGAACCCCCTAAAGAACCTCCTTCGTGATACTATCACATCTGGGAGCGTGCATACTTGTGAGATACAACTGGAGCATAACACTCACCTTTAGTAATTTTCCAAGGTTGGGTGGTAATATACTCTATATGATAATTTTCTCCTGTATCTTTTCTGCTCCCATTCAGTTTCTCCTTTGTTTGCTTGTATTTTCCCAACTATTTGATCATCAAATATTGGATACAGACTAGTACATCTCTTCAGATCTTTTGTAATAGGCGTTGTGTGGCGCAGTGGCTTCTCCTGTCCCTCGTGAATCAAGACTCTTCTGTTTCAGATCCCCCCCACCCCCCACCGACCCCCACCCACCCCCCACCTTCCTGCTGCATACACACCTGCAGATTACTGACTGCTAAGGTTTAAATCCTGGTTGGTTTGATTCCATCCCATTTTAAATGGCAGGATTCACTAAATTTTGACTTCTCTGGGAGACTCGCCTCTGGGAGACGACTTCTGTCTCTAGGCTTCGGCAGACTAGACACAAGTCTGTCTATCTGAAGAAAGGGGAAGATAGCAAATGTTTCCATGTGGGAGGAGGCCCATTGTCTTGCTACAGCTTTGGCTAGAAGTAGAATAGGATGGAAAAGACTCAAAACATGTGGCCATCCCACTTTCTACAGAAGAAAAGTTGGGTTCTGCCACAGTGGTGTGTCTTAGTGGTGTGTCAGCCATTCTCCTTCATGTATCAGAGCTGACTCTAGATTTAAACACGTCCAAACAGTTAAATGCCCAGAAACACATGCTAGCCTTACATATTTGGTACATTTGTAACTTTTGGGGTCTAGAATATCTGCTACAAAAACCCCATAACTTTTTAAAAAGCCATGAATGTATCAAGGTCTGGCTTCTTCTGTGGTCATCTTAATTGCAAAATTGACTATACAGCAAATCTAATCAACTGTGCATAATTCAATTCAGTCATCAACTGAAAATATCAAGACTTTTTCTTCGAATCCATGCGGCTGCCGATGTGCCAAGAAACATAACTCGGCGTCACGGTCTGCTACACATGGGCTGCGGTTAATTCCCAGCCGTGGTAGCTGGATTCGCCACATTAGGCTTCCAGGCAGGGTCAGCTTATTCTTCACGTTGTCAGCAGTTAACACCTACTGTATACAGGAGCTAGCTGTTACCCTCTCCGTCCATTTCCAATCTCACACCTAAGCTGCTTAATGCTATCCATATATAAAAACACTGCGTGCACAACACCGCTGTGGGTCCCAGCATGCTTTTTATTCTACTTGCTGGAATAGTCTCCCTTTGTGTGCGCACTGTTCAAAAGCCTATGTAAATGTCCCCTTTCTTCTGAATTTTTCTCTAATTTTCCCAGTCCTTCTTAGTGTTTAGTTCTAGATTCTTAAGCCTCATCCATCCATAGCAGCCACCTCTTTATTTTATTTATTTTTTTATTTGTAGTATTTTTTTATTTAGGCGTATGCATTTGCCTGTGTGAGTCTATGAGCATCACGTTTGTGCAGGTGCCCGCGGAGGTCAAAGGGCATCAGATTCCTTAGAACTGGAGGAAGAGGTGTTTGTTGCCTGATGTGGGTGCTGGGAGCCAAACTGGGATCCTCTGTTAGAGCAGGAAGCTTTCAAACACCGAGTCATCTCTGCAGCCCCGAACCTCTTTGTTATTAATATAAATGTTAGTGGGTTGCTTCCTGTCTTGCAGTCAGTAGCTCTTCCATCAGATCGCATGCTTTGGAATGGAACTGTAGTCGTGGCTTTTACCACGACTTTACGTTTTATGCATGTTGCACAAGCACAGCCATCTACGTGTGCTCCCACAGAGCAGGGATCAAGTGCAGTTCTGTTTTCTTTGCATGTCGAACATGACAGTCGCCACTTGTACTGTAGGAAAAGCTAGGGAGGGCAGAAACTTCTCAGTCCTTCTAGAGAAGAGGCCTCATTTCCTCTCCCCCTCCCTCCCCCAAACTGCACTGCAGGAAGGCAGGCTGAGCTGGGAGGACAGCGTCCCTGTTCTCCATCTCCTCCATTCCGTGTTCGGAGAATATGCTCAGATGTTCCAACATGGCTGCGTTCAGACAGAAGGATCTAAACTTGTACCACACTGAGGCCCGCATGCTTGGTCTCCTTGCCCTTCAGACAGCGGACAACTGAGCAGGGGCCACATTGGAATTCGTTATGACGAGCACTGTGCTGCCCTCCTAACTAACAGGAGGAAAATCGCTCCTTGGTAGAAAGGATCTGTCTGTAAAGATTCGAATTGCGGTGTTTCAAACTCCGCATCATCTGAATGTCACCGACTCAGCATTACTTGTATTGTCGCTGTTCGGCGACTCCATGGATTTTTACAGTTAAGAATTAAGACTTCTGTGGTGTTTGCTCACAACCGAGGAGGCTGGAGCTTGTAAGGCAAGCCCTATTAAGACTGGCTAATTTCCCTGAAGCCCCAGGACTGCAAATTAGGTTGCTGCCACCAGGGTTTCCACTTGACTCAACTGTTCTCCAGGCTTGCGCTCTCTCTCTCTCTCTCTCTCTCTCTCTCTCTCTGCCGAAGCAAAACATTTAGCACACAATGCTGTCAATACCTTCAAGTGAGATAATGAATGTTGAGCAGGCTCGGTAAGTGTCCCCCCCATGGCGCTGCAGGGAGCCAAAGGCCTGGCAGTGGAACTCAGACAGTTGCGGGTCTCAAGGACTCCAGGGGAGAGAATAACCCCAAGACCTTAGCGGTTCCTCTAGGTGTGTGTGTGTGTGTGTGTGTGTGTGTGTGTGTGTGTGTGTGTACCAGCTTGGGACCAAGACCACATTTTTGCACATGCTAGATAAGCCCTCTACAACTAGGACTTATCTCCAGCTGGGTTTCCTCTGGGCAGCAGGAGACAGTAGCTTTCGTGTGTAGAGAATGAGCAATCTCGAGTCACCTTGCCCACAAGTGGGGTGAACAGAGCCGAGGGAAGGAAGACCAGGGAAGGAGCCACGTCCTGGAAGAGCATAGCCAAGAATAAAACTGCAGGAGCAGCTCTGCTGAGAGCCACCAGACACACAGGCTAGAGGAGCGCAGGCTCTAACTGGCTGTGCCACTGCTGTCCTGATCCATGCGAACTCCTTTGAAGGCCTTCAGCATCACTAGCCCTGGGGCACATCTCTAGTTAAGAGAGCACACTTCAGAATAGCCTGCCTGCCACCACATGCCTGGAGCATACACATAGGAAGAACTAAAGAAACAAAGTCAGAAGTCTAGGATTGATGTTCCCATCACAAAGGCACAGGGGCTGGCTCATAAGAGCCACATATTCAGCAATGTCATATTTGGACCAGATACTGCTGGAATGCACCACAGAATAGGCAAACAAGAGGGAGCTGGCAGGATGAGTCAATGGGTAAAGACACTTGTCAAGGCTGAGGACCTGAGTTCAAATCCTATTCTCACTTGGTGGAGAAGAAAACTGAATCTTGGCAACTGTTCTCTGTGCGTGCACACACACACACACACACACACACACACACACACACACAGACACTTAAAAGATTAAAAATCTTTGTGGTTGGGTTTTCTCCTCCTGGAGAGGCACCATTGCATATCAACCACCTCAGCCCTTTGAGTTTTTCCAGTTATCCAATTCTTAGCTGATACTGTTTCACACAGTCATTGATGGAAATAAAGTAACAGGCATGGAGGTTCTCTGCAAATCCTAAAGGTTCTCCAGGTGGCTGTTCATAGGAGTTGAAGTGATAATGTTACGTATAAAGTTGCATTGTCTATTAAAGTTAAAACACGCAATAGCCACCTTAATCAGAAGCGTCAAGGACAAGACTTTAGAAAGCATGCACTCCGGAGGCCCTGTATTTACAGAAGCTGAAATCCTTACTGGAAAGTTTTCTAAACCCCAATGCCTGGTTTTCTTCAGAGTGCAGTGAGTTCACTGTCACCTGAGCTAAAACAGCCAGTTTAATCCAGAGCAGGGTCTTAACCCAGCAGTTCAGATGCTGGGACTGAGGCAAAGCGTAACCACACGCCCTGTTTGTGTAGAGCCGGCTGCTCCAGCATCCTGCCTGGGTTAGCTTTCATTCTGCTGTTCCGTTCCCCCAGCAGTCCTAGTTTAGAAGACAGATGATGTTTATTTGACCCAGGTCTGCTCTCTTTGCTCAGTCGTTCTGTGTTGGCAGCCATCACCCTAGGGCATCACATGATATCTCTTCCTTTCTAGCTCCTGAAAGATCCAGCCTCTTCCAGGGCATGTCACAAAATATCCGTATCGGCTCCAGATGTCATCCCCTTACACCACTTCATCCAGTGGGACAGAGACACTCCCACCAGCATCTCCAACGTGGCTTCTGCTCGCCTCCGGGCTCCCACTGGTGCCATGTGACCATTCCACTAGGGAGGCTGCATTAGATGACAGACTCAGTAATACGGGCTCCAATTGTAGGTGGGAGACACTTCTACACAAATTGCGCATGGAGAATGAGGAAGGGACAAATGTGCCATGGAAAAGTGAGTGTCTCTTGGCATCGGAAGAGCTAGGTAGATAATGGGAGGTACGAAATGGTTTACCGTATGGCGAGGCAACAAAAAGTGATGGAGTGGAAACTGGTGCACCTGGCTTTGAGCTCCTCCACGGATGTGTTTGAAGGGTAGACTGTCCCTTGCATAGTTTCTGCCTCAGTTTCCTTTTCAGGAGAGTGGAAAATTAGAACCTCAGGATTTTAGAGTCGGGTTCACTCTGAATGTTGGATGTACGGATATCCTCTGAGACTTCAGGGTTACCAAGTCCAGCCTCCCCTCCCCTGGGTTTTCTCTCTAAGTGGAAAGGCAACTTACCTTGGCTTTGTTTCTAATGTTAAAAGGCTTCCACCATCAGTGAGGATTTGAAATATTCCGTTGCTCCTATTATGTCATATTCTTTAACTAGCCAACTTTCCCTACAGTTTACAACTTGTGTCAGACCCCAGGAAGATTTGCTTTTAGATTTTTTTTTCCCTGTGAACAAAACAAGTCATAAAACTAGATTTATATTATGGTTTCCTTACAGTTGCATTTCACCCCAAGTTTCTTAAATCAAGGAATTGACTAACATAATGGCCAAATGAATAAAACAGGGCAGCAATGAATGACTGCCTTTAGCAAACCGAGAGGAGCCTGATTATTTAAATATTCCTGGGTATATTAAGTGGAGCGAAAGGCTTAGAATCAAAAGTGAGAGGAATAGGCGGCAGAGTAAAAAAAAAAAAATGCCACCAAGCTGTAAATAAAATATGAAACTGGCTCAGAAAGGAAGCCTTACTGCGAAGTCAAACAGTGATGTATGGTCCATAATTGTGGGACGTTTGTAAAAGGTGACATGACACCTGTCAATTATCCATAGCAGCCAGGAAATGTAGATTACATGAATAATTCAGGAACCCAGTGCCCTTTGTTGCTAAGCTGTCCAAGCCCAGATCCATAAAGCGACTACTGATATGAAAGAGAAAAGGATGTTTCAATGGCAAGGGCCTTACGTTTGCGCGGAGATGTCTTCAGGGCGGGTTCTTTAGACTGCTGTGTTCCAGTTTTGTACTGGTAGCTGAATAATTAACAGATGGGACTTTTTCATGTGTGACAAAAGCTGGGGTTTGGGCTCTAGAAACTTTGTATATCCTACGAGAATATGTAGGATCATAAATATATTATTATGTATCTTAATCATCTTACCTTCCCAAATAGCGTGTGCTCTTTTTAAAAAGAATATTTCAGGACTGGGTGTGATGTTATGTGCCTGTCATCCTATCACTGAAGATATGGAGGCAGGAGGATCAGAAGTTCAAGGTCACCTGGGCTGAGAGTGAACCTGTTTCAAAACAAACAAACAAACAAACATGCAAACAAACACACACAAATAACCATTAACTGTGTAAGATTATCGGGTATAAGTGATAACAATATTTGTATGTAACAGGTAATTATCACATAAAATCTCTGAAAAAGGCCAAGTCTGAGCTTTTACTATAGATTCATGGAATTGAAGAATATTATATTTGGAAGGTCACTTAGAGGCAGCCTAGCAGTGGTTCCCAGAAGCCAGTGAAAAAGGCTAATGGCATAGCCCAGTGTATCCAATGCACAGCAGCATGTGGAAAGGCAAAACAACTACACAAAGTATCTTGTCTGGAACTCATTGGAACCCTGTAAGGAAACCTTTTAAAAAGAGCACATGCTATTTGGGAAGGTAAGATGATTAAGATACATAATAATATATTTATGATCCTGCATATTCTCGTAGGATATACAAAGTTTCTAGAGCCCAAACCCCAGCTTTTGTCACACATGAAAAAGTCCCATCTGTTAATTATTCAGTGGCAACCCAAGCAGGGGAAAAAACTTCCTTTTTTATCTTCACTAACTTTTAGGGGTAGTAGTTAGGATTGTAGATGACTAGAGTCAGCCTATTTAGTAATCCCTACTCTGTATCTATATGATGCATCCATTTCAAAGATGAGGCAAACGAGGTTCCAGAGAGATGAAGGGACTTGCTGAAGCCACAGAACCTGGCAGTGGTGAAGCTTGAAGGCAGCCTCAGACTCACATGCAAGACATACACACACGTACAACTGTTCAAGACAGCTTGACTGCCCAGGCCCGTGAGCATCCAGGACTTAGAGAAATACCATGTCTGTGGCTCTCAGAACCTGACAAGATAGCTAGAGAAAGGGAAATTATTTCATGTGTGACTGGAGCCAGAAGCCTCCTCTTTTTCCATCTCCTCCACAGCCATGTTAAGCACAAGGCCAGGGTCATAGGTCAGAGTTCAGAGAGAAGGTGGGGCCTTGGGATGCCCAGGGGACCAGGCAGGGAGTCACAGGGAACTGGATGGGGCCACTCCTCTCCTTTCATCCGTCTGCTTCCCTGGGCTACTGTAGGAGAAGCCTCATTGAAGTCAACAACAGAGGTGGTAAATTTGGGTGCATGCCCAGCCAACACTCTGGGGACAATTTTCCCACCTCCACAAAGATTGTTGGTTCCTTGTAGCTTCTTTCCTGCAGAGAAAGAAAGCAAAAACCTGGTTCCATTTCAGAATTTAAACACAGGAAAGAATGTTTTGTTACTATGTAGAGCCTCCCCCCATTTCCCATAGACCCATGACTTTCTTTCTCAATTTAGGCTTATTTTCAGGTGACCTCTGACCCTCTCTGGGATGTGCTGTGTACATCCACTGCACAGCGTTGGCACAGGCTTTCTCTATTGCTTGCCATTTTCCTGTAAGCCGGTAGTTTAGAGCAGTTTGGCTTTTAAAAAGGCTAACCTATCAGGACATGCAACGGGAAGGGGACGACACACGACACAGAGTACAGGGCAGCTAAACCTGGAGCTTTCTGTCTTTGCTATCAATCATCATGCGTAGAATGGATATATAATGAATTCTGCATAGAGATAATAGGACATTTTGGGTTTATTGTAAAGAGCTGAGGTTGAAAGGTCTCTATTTTGATTCTGGCAGTCGCAACTAAAGTAAAGCAGAAGATAGCGGGACATCTTGATGCTAAGGCTGCTTTGAGACCGCTTCTCTCAGTCCATATGTCACAGTATCCCTTTGACTGCAAAGCTGGGAGTTTCTTCCAACAAATGGATGTAGTTATTAAATGAGCCAATGATGGTCTAAACTAATTAATGCCATTCTAATAATGCTTAAATGTCTCTCAAGAGAAACCTGGAAAGCTCTTTCATAGAAAGAAACTAGAGGAGCGTGAGTGGCGAATGAGTGTCTCAGTAAATGAATTTACCTTCCCGAACCACAGGTTCATTGGTTAGGATGTGAGTTTTACAATGAAGGAAACAGGGTCTGTCTACGGGATGTTCATGACTAAGAATTTACCTGTCTGCCTGGCAAAGCCCTGGACTTTCCAGAAAACTGGGATGAAACAAGGGCTTACTCATGAGGTCTTCACCAGTGCACACGAGACCAGAGCTGGATGAGAGGTGAGAAGCTGAGCACAGAGGAACACCCCGAGCAGGAGGAATGGCCAAGCCAATGCTGAGGACCACCACACTGAAGAAATAGAAACAAAACACTCACTTAACGTGTTGAATAGCTTTACATCAACTTGATCCCAGCCAAAGTCATCTGAGAGGGGGGAACCACAATTAAGAAGATGTCTCCATATAATTAGGCTGTAGGAAGCTTGTGGGGCATTTTCTTAATTAGTGATTGATGGGGGAGGGCCTAGCCCATTGTGGGAGGGGCCATCTTTGAGTCCTGGGTTGGCCTGGGTTCTATAAGATGGTCCCGGGTTCTATAAGAGAGTGAGATGTGAAGGACACAGGGAGCAAACCAGTAAGCAGCATCCCTCCATGGCCTCTGCATCAGTTTCTGTCTCCAGGTGCCTGCCCTGCTGAGTTCTTGTCCTGACCTCCTACAATGGTTGACAGTGACATGGAAGTGTGAGCCAAATAAACTCTTTCCTCCCCCAGTTTGATTTTTGGTCACGGTGTTTCATCGCAACAATGAGAGTCTCAGCAAAGCCTTGGAAACTGACTCAGAGGATCCCACAATTCATCACTGTAAGCACGGGCAGAGATGCTGTCTGTAACACCTGATGCCCAGTTAACTTGGATTTTCAGACAAACCATTAATACGCAGGCGGATTTCTGAGTTCGAGGCCAGCCTGGTCTACAGAGTGACTTCCAGGACAGGCAGGGCTACACAGAGAAATCCTGTCTCAAAAAACCAAAAAAAAAAAAAAAAAGAGTTAACTGTTTTAGCTAAGGTCTCTACTGCTGGATCAGAGAGCACTTGTCTATGGCTCCTTCAGGAGGCTGGCCAGCGTAGAGGCCATCCAGAGTAGATGGCTGACACAAGGGGGCAGAGTGGAGGCTGTAGCCACGAGCTTCCATCTTAGATCTGGGGTGTCCCAGCTTGAATCACACAGCTCTGCCACTATCAAAGGGCTCCGAGTCTTAGTCTACTTATTAAAAAGACAAATGGAGATTAAAAACAAAACAAAATAAATGAACAAAACCGTTCACAACATAGAATTCTGATGTGAATGAAAAGTACTTATATAAAGTTTTTAGAATGGCTCTTGGGACAGCCGGAATATCTGCTGTAGATATTCCAACCACGGAAGCTTGGCAGACGCATGTGCCTTCAACACCTGGCAACGGCACTGCCAGATTCTTCTGATTAGCTTGAAATGCATACATTTTCCCCATTGATAAGGCTCTGCTCTAGCAGCAGCTCCTTTATTCTGTTGTTTTTCAGCACCGATGAGAATCATGTTCTGCTTTGAAGCATGTCCTTTTATACGATCAGGGGGGAAATGTTTTCCACACTAAACATGTGGTTTCCCCCTTCAGAGACAGATAGATTCCCTGAGCTTCTGTCCTCCATCCATGGCCCACTCAGCTGGACACCACTGTTTGACCTAAAAGTCCTCCTGTGTGTGCATCCACAAAATAGCAAAACGAAAGTCTACTTGCTAAGGGGGCTATGAAGCCCACCACAGTGTCACAGAGTGTGCTTGTTCTCTGGCCCAATAACTTTTCAAGGGGCCTTCTGGAAATGCCCCTATTTGAAACACAGCCCCAAATCCCATAGTTTGGAAGATTCTGCTCACTGGAGGCATCCCCTTCATGTCTTGCTCTCCATGGCGTTAGGAGCTGACTCCTTGGTGCTCTTGCTGGGTCCATGACAGACTTCTGTTGTCTCTCCCCTCCCATCTTGTGTGTGTGTGTGTGTGTGTGTGTATGTTTGATGAAGAAAGAAGCCTGAGAAGGCATGTGCCTAAAGCCAATGGACATCTTAACATAGTCCTGATTTTGAAAGAATAAGTAAATAAATGGGTAAATTCACAATGACTGTTAAAAAGTGCTTCTCCGATGACAAAGTGCCATGAAAAATGTGGCTTATTACTGAAGGCTGACAATTTTATTGCTGTTGTACAATTCTCCTGCCCTGTAGGACACTGTACACGGAACGGTTTGCATTTATTTTTGCAGATGGAAAGATTCTCTCGGTCATGTTCATATTCCTTCTTCTTTTGAAATAGAACCTTCCAGTAGCTTTACCTGAAAAACGTGTTTGTGAGGATGAGAAGGGTGCAGTAAAAAAAAAACAAAAACAAAAACAAAAAAACCTACACAGAACATAAGAGCTTCAGGAAACCAAAGAAACATCCAGATAAGATGTATATCATAAACCTGCTCTATGAAAAGCTGGGTTTCCACAGAATGTATACCAAAGTGACCACTGTGAGTCATTTCAACACTTGGGCCTCCATGTTCTGTGGGTGCCTTCAGCTTGTCTGCCGATATAATTGTGAGAGATCTGAAGCCTGGAAAGAGAGATCAGTGGACAAAGAGGTTCCTATGGAAATGAGTTTGAATTTTCAGCACCCAGGTAGAATGCCAGGTTTGACCCCAAACATCTACAACCTCAGTTGTAGTTCCTTCTCACAGAGAAAGAGACAGGCGGATCCCTCGAGCTTGCTGGCTAGGCAGTTTAGCTGAAATGGCAAGATCTAGATTCATCAAAGAAACCTGTCTCCAAAAATAATACAGAGAGCAATAAAACACAACACAACAGAAACCAACCAACAAACAAACAACTGTGGAAAGAAATTGAAGAAGACATAGTGATATGTCAATATACATCTCAGCAAGCACATGTGAATTAACATAATATGTTCCTGTACACACTCCCCACACACGGGGCTGGGAGCAGAGAGAGTGGGGGCAGGGAGGGAGGTGGAGAGACTGGTAAAATGATGTGTGGCGCAGAGAAGAACCATTTGAAGAGAGGGAAAGGGGTCTGACTCTGTGCTTTGTGGTGTCAATGGATATAGCTTTCCAAGACACAGGAGAGAAAACAACTCAGAAAAAAACTAGGCAAGGCAAAGAGACCGAGCACAAGCGCGGCGGGTACTAAAAGTGAAAAGAAGATCAAACAAGGAGGCTGGTTAAGTGAGGGCCAAGCCTCCAGCTTCTAGAGGGCCAATGATGGGTGGGTGGTTCACGGCATGCCCAAGTCTGTCTGCTGTTGGTGCAGAGGACCACAGGCCCCAGCACCAGGCAGGCCCTTTCTCCACTCGGGTGACACAACACACATGTGAGGATTGTAAGACGAGGCCCTTAGGGCTCTGCTCACAATAAAAACATTGTTTGAGCCCTTGACACATGACTCAGGGTGCATTGTATGTCTGACTGAAAAAAAAAAAAAAACCCGATGAGCTGTACCTACAAGCACTAACGTGTTGGCCAAGTTGAAAGTGGTGTCCTGTTACATAAGAACTACAAATACCTGGGCGCAAGCACCTTGTATGGGGCAGGCTGAACCCCTGGAGAGAGAGTGCCAGCCTCTCCACTGCCAGCTGAGAATCACCGTGCTTGGACTGGGTGTTTCGTTTTTGTTTTTAACCCAAGCTTTTTGGCAATGAGTCCTGAATGCCAAGTGGGGCCCCTGAACCCTGCCTGGCACAGGACTGTATTTTATAACATTATTCCTGTTTCTTCTCTTTTTGAAAACAAACAAACAAAAAAAGAGGTGGATAACAAAATAGGGGAAAGGAAAGAGTAATTAAAACACGTTTGTGCAAAACACTTGTGTGCTAAGCCTGCAAGAGATTGTTAAAAAACAAAACAAAACAAAACAAACAAAGACCAAAAGAAAAAGAAAAGAGCTTCTACCTAAATATAGGTTCAAATCTTGGTTTCGTCATGCTTTAGCTGTGGGTTCCCTGATAATTGTTCAATGTTCCTGAGCCTTAATTTTTTCATCTGTAAAATGGGCACAACAACATTACCAACCCCCAAGAGTTCATGTGAGAGCATGTGAGATATTCACAAAAAATGGAGCTTGGCTTCACACGCAGTGCCTGGAGCCTTGAAGACATTAGCAAGGATTACCCATACAATAAGGGAGTTGCCCCCCTCCAGTTCCCTCCAGGGATGCTAAGACTGAAAGAAAATATCAGCAAGATAGCGTCTTGAACAATACCCATTCCCTGCTGGGGGTAGGGTAGTGTACTGTCTGACAACACTGAGCATGGGGTTGGAAGTTTAGACTCATCTCACTACTTAAGACTCGAGGAAGGTTAAATCCTGCCCAGTGTGTCTTCCCTTCCAGCCCAATAGATATTCCCCTTACTCCACTTTCTGCCTGCAGCAAGAAGGCTGAGACCCTCTATGGGTTGTGGGAGTAACTCCTGTTTCCACTGGTCTGCGATCCAGCAGACTGACTGAGCAAGGAAAAGAAAGATGGTGACACACTCCTGTTATCCCACACTTGGGAGGTTGAAGCACGAAGGTCAAGAGTTCAAAGCTAACTTAGGCTACATTTTAAGGCTGGGTCTCAAGGGAAAATGAAGAGTAAAGAAAAACAGAAACAAACAAACAAAGAAACATATTCACTTCTGCAGAGACCATGTCCCATATATACTAGAGGAAAACTGGACAAATTCCTCTACTGTTTGGCCTGAGGACTGTGAGCACAGTTTTAAAAAAATATTAAAAATAACTAAAATAAAAATAGTGTTGAAATTGTAAACAATCCAGAGGAAAATAAATAGAAAAGTTAATCAATTCTAACTTATAAGTATTATTATTAGCATTGTATTTTTCTTGTCTAATATTCTGCCTGTGTACATTAAGTAAAATATATGTATCTGTTTTTATAAAATACAACCAAACATGCATGCTGTCTTATGACTTCCGTCACGTGACAACCTTTTGTTTATATTTTTCCACATCATTAAAGTTTCCTCCATAATCTGCAGCTTGATTTTAATGGCTGCTTGTTTTTTCCACACTGTACAGAGCCAGCCTTCTATTGCTGCACATTTTGGCTGTTCCCGGTCCCCCCATTGTAAGTATTGACAGGCTTTTGGAGAATAATGAAAGGCTCAAATGTTTGGCTTGGTTTCTCTCTTTGGGTAGAGTCAGTCTTTTCTTCCTCTTTGTATCCTTTAGCTTTTGGGTGGAGGCCCAGAGAGCTCCGCAAGGGGTAGTGTGTGTTTAAGAAACTCAGCTAAGGAAACAAACTGATTGCAAAGAGCTCTGAACTCCGAGCTCTGGGAAAATGCTGAACATTGTAATTGGCCTAACGCTGCTGCTCCCGTGAGAGATGCCATCTCCCTTGGCCTCCAAAGTCCTGGCGGGGATTGTAACTTTTCGCATCCAGCTGATGACAGATAGCTATTCAGCACTTCAACAGTTAGGTGCAACCCTCAGTATATTCCCTCAAGCCTTTCAAGTACTCTTTGCATAGGCTCACCATGTTGTCCTTGGAGACGAAAAGCCAAGCAGGATGACACCAGCAGAACAGGACTGCTGGCTTGAGGTTTCATCTAAAACGATGGCCTCTTGGACAGGGCTGAAGCGGCCCTCCCTGAGCCAGGCTGTGGGTCAATGTTGACTCAGGAAAGCATGCCACTGATGAGCCACGGGCATGCCAGAGAACTGCGCAGTTCATGCCAACGAGTAACCTCATACGATAATCAAGCACGAGCCAATCTGTGGACGCTTTGCGTAACAGCATATTTGGATTTGGGGCTTAGCTTTCAGGGTTTTAAGTTTCACATTTGCCTGAGCATACTCCCAGCCTCCTGGGGCCCCTCCTGGGTGCCCTGTCTCTGCTTGCAAACGGAGAGAGCAGTTCTTCTAAGAGCAAGGACTTGGCTCTCCTCTGCAGGTAACACAGAGCTCAGCCAGGGTTCAGCTGTCTCTCTTTTGGCTGAGCCTCTTTCCGGCCTGCGCTACTTCTGCACACAACCTGATTCTTGCTGATGGGTCAGCAGTGTGGCCTTTTGTAATTCTTAATAGACAGCCTTGGCATTGTCATAACCTTGGATCCACCTTAACATTGAGATTTGTTGACTGGCATCTGCTAATATAACAAATTCTGTGTAGTCACCGCTCTAGTAACTGGCAAAGCATTACTGAACCAGCAAGCATGTGGTCTGCCAACAGCTCCCGAAAGGACAAAGAGGCTTACACATATTAAGGTCCCTGACTCCTCCACTGTGCTGATCTGCGTGGTGGTGATACCAGCCGTTCTCCTTCGAATAATGACTGCGGAACGACTGCCATGGTCTGGGTTCTCTTTGAGTTTGAGGTCAAAGACCTAGGTGGTTCACTCACCCATCCTGTCTGTACTGTCTCCCAGGTTGTGGGTGTTTGTATACTCAAGACGACAATAAACATGAGAGTTCAAACAGCAATAATTTTAGCAACAATGGCAAGCTAATGACTATTGAAGAGTCTTCCAGTGGAAGAACCATTTACTTGTATTCAAACCCTAAGTAAAAAGAAACTGTTCCCTTAAGGTAGGGCCCAGTGCTGAGCAGGGACTCTGCTCTTCCCCCAGGGACATAAGGTTGAAGACACAGACTGCTCAGGAGCACTAAAGCATCACTCAGCAATATTCATACTGGAGGGCCATATTTTTTTCAAAATAAAGAATAAACTACTTGCACCCTGTAAATTCAGGAGTAAAGTACACTTTTTTTTTCCACAGCATTTTATTGGTAGTTTTAATCTTCCAAAAACCTCAACAAGTTGACCCTACACCCTCCGTGTACAAAGACAAACTGCCGTCTTTGGTGGTAATAGAGAAATCAGAAGCATGGAAACTCTGCACTGCTCATTCTGGAGATCGGTCACCCCCAAGCCTCCAGCTGAATTTTAGAATTTTACATGATCTTTTACATGATAAAGACCATCGAAAGGGTTTGAAGACACACTGTCTGTTAACAAATCCTTCAAACTTGTTATCACCAGGAAGCTTGCCACGCTTGGCAAAGGGGTCAGCGTTTGCTCTCTGGTACTCCTTACCACGGCAAAGAGTCCTTCCCAGCACCCAGGAGAACATGGCAGCAGGGATCAATCAGTTCAGTTCAGCTCCAGAACACTGGCTGCTCAGCTTGGCCACCCCTGCCTCCCTTACACAAGGAACTCCAGCGGCAGCTGGGTCTGGGCATGTCTTTCATTGCAGCAGATCCCTATGGGTTTGAGACTGCCTTAAAGCAAGCTCCAGGACAACTCCAGGGCTATTACACCACCACCACCACCACCACCACCACCACCACCACCACCGTGAAATCCTGTTTACAAAACAAAACCACAAAGAGGGTGTAAGTGCCCAGGTCACCTCCCAGTCCTGGTTCTTCGTTTGCCTTGGGGACTTCTGTGAGGGTTCCTCAAGCAATCTCATTTCCAGCATCATAACCTTCCATTTAACCCTACACACATGCACTGCACTCTTACCAGAACCCGGTGATCTGCTGTGCATCTGCTGCTCGCTTCTGGATCCTTTGTGAGGATTGGGAAAACACCTTAGGTCTAGAAAGCCAGACTGTTTCACATGTTTCCTAGTGTACGCAGTCATAGACTCTGTCTTCCAGAGAGCATCAGGATGAACGTTTTCAACTCATCCTTGACTTATTCACAGACACACCAAGCAGCACACGCACACACAGAGCAGCACCTCATACCAAGACGGCCATGCTCTCTAAGGGTATGAACAGTGATGGAGTGGTTGCTTTGATCAACCTCTGGCTAGTCGATCGTATGGGAGAAAGCACCTGAGAGGCTGTATTACAACAGACCAGTGGTTCTCAACCTTCCTAAAGATGCCAGCCTTTAATCCAGTTCCTCTTGTTGTGGTGACCCTCCCAACCATAACATTGTTTTTGTTGCTACTTCATAACTATAATTTTACTGCTGTTGTGAATTGTAATGTAAATAAATATCTGATAGGATTCCCTGTGAAAGGGCTGTTTGACCCCAGGGGATCTGACCCGAGGGTTAAGAACCCCAGCAGTAGAACACTTGCTGGTTATCTTAAAATCCTGGATCACCTCGGTGATTTTCAGGCGTTGCTCACAGCAGCATGTTGCTGCCACTTCTTGACCGTTCTCTGTAGGGAAACTCACACATGTGGCTGGAATTTTGCTTCTTCCTTCTGCAGTGTCTCTCTGATCCCCAGATCTAAGATTTCTTTACTTGGTTAAGGTGAGTCTCTCCACAAGGGAGAATGAAAATCCTGGTCAAATAGGAAAAGGGATGAGGGAAAGTGAGTTTCATTAGTTAATTGTCAATTATTCTTCTCTTGAGTTGGCTGCCTTCTGTCTGAGCGACATTGAGGACATCTGTACTGCCATATTCCATCTACAGTGGGGAGGGTGATAGGGTTAGTCCCAGGAAGCTGAGGCCAGTAATAAGGTTATCACTGGTTATGAGTCCAGAGCACTGTTTGGCACAGTTAATGTTCTCTTAATGAATCCTCTCTTCTTCTTCTTCTTCTTCTTCTTCTTCTTCTCCTTCTCCTTCTCCTTCTCCTTCTCCTTCTCCTTCTCCTTCTCCTTCTCCTTCTCCTTCTCCTTCTCCTTCTCCTTCTCCTCCTCCTCCTCCTTCTTCGTTAATGTGTGTGGGTTTTGCCTTCGTGGTTTGTGCACCACATACATCCCTAGTGCCCAGGGAAGCCAGACAAGGGCATCAGATCCCCTGGAAATGAAGTTATCCATGGTTGTCAAATGCCATGTGGGTGCTGGGAATCGAACCAAGGTCCTCTGGAAGAATGAACACTGCTCTTCACCACTGAGCCATCTCTGTAGTCCCCACACCACTTCTTATTTATAGTCTTGTCACAGAGAGGAAGTCTTCCTATCTACATCACATTACCTTACAAAGAAGGTTGTGGTGTGAATGGGGATAACTGAAAGTTCCCCCCTCTGCTGCTATTATTATTATTATTATTATTTCCTTCCTCCTAGGCTCACTATCTATCTCCCTCTATCTCCCCCAAGCCACAGAACAGTTGTCACTTTACTGCTCTCTGGGGGCATTTGCATTTAAACAAGGATCGATCATGAACTAAAGTGTCTCTTTTTAAATAAAAAACATTTCTATAGGTAGGTGTAGAAGGGTGTTTTCTAGACCCCTGAAATCACACCCCATATCTGATTACTTCCTCCAACTATCAGTGACTCAGTCAAGCAGGGAGTCACTTGAACTGTCACAAACTGAGGTCCTGTTGTCACAGATCTTGCAATCTAAAAGAGAAGTCGGTTAGAACAACAGGGACAGAGGCAAATAGGGAAAGTCCAGCAATTCCTCTGCCCCAGGCACTAGGAGGAAGGTGTGGCACATACTTAAGCAGAACATGGCCTGATCTTTGTGAGCAGGTACTTAGTAGTTTAATGGAAGCCACAGAACACACCAGATGGCGGTAAGAAATGTGTGTGAAAAGAAGACCAAAGGCACCCTGAGGTGGTTAGAGAACAGGGGCCTTGCACTGGGACTTGAAAACCTTGGTTTTGAAAGGGCTAGGTGTCTTCGACCTACAGGTTTGGGTATGCGCATGGGAAAACAACAGGGACCAGCCCTTTCTGGCTGGGTGATGACCCCAAAGCCAAAGCAAAGGAAACTTCATTGGAAAGAAATAGGAGCCTGAGAATCAGGAACTTATTAGCATCCACTTGACACCATCTTTACACTTTCCTTGAACTTTTCCTTTCCGCATCAGACACCTCGATTCCTGGGTGGTCGGCCATGCTCCTTCCTGCCGAGTCCTAGCTGCTTTACTCTTGATGGAGGGCTGGAGCTATTGGATCTTATTTCAAAAGGAGAGGAGGAAATTGAAACCAGAAAGGCGTCCTGATAGACTTTTAAGAGTTGCTCTCTCTATCTGTGTGTACATCTCTGTCTGTCTCTCTGCTTCTGTCTTGGTCTCAAAGTGGTGGTGGTGGTGGTGGTGGTGGTGGTGGTGGTGATGGTGGTGGTGGTGGTGATGATGATGGTGGTGGTGGGAGCAGTAGCAATACTTCTTTCCCCTAACAGGTATTTCTAGCTGGGTGCTTGTTTATTGGTAGTGGTGGTGATGATGATGATTAATGGTAAAGATAGTGATGGTATTTGTGTATACACATGTGCGCACATGTATTCACCATTCAAAATGGAAGTCTTTTCATAATTCAATGTAGTTATGCAAACACAGCCCAGTGATGTTAACAAATAGAATCCAGATACAAATAACAGACTCAAATGTATAACATGGAAAAACTTGCCAGCGCTAAAGGGAACTCTTCTCACCACCCTATTACATCACAAGGATTCCTTCCATTTGGAAATAAACACTAGGAGAGGGCAGCGGGATCGGCACTATTGAGACATTTCAGGTGGTCTTCAACGACAGCTGTAATAGAACTGCTGGGTTGCAGGAAGACTGCCTTGGTAACAAGTGAAGTAATTTCACAGTATTGTGAAATGAGACATGAATCCCTCACAAACGTTAGGCACCTCCGGTCTCAGGAATGTGCACAACGGGTAGACATTAATTACAGCAGAAAATGATTCCACATGGAAGCCAATGAGTCTGTGACTCATAGCTGGGTGCTCCCAAGAGAACTTGGTTCTTCACAGCCTGTTGAATTGGGTGTCAATGAAGATGATGATTTTCGCGATGCTCCCTGGGGCACTGGGTGTTAACTCCTAGGCATAGACGTGCAGGCAGCTGTTGAGTGAGGTGTGGTGGGGAATCTAGAATGGCAGCGAGGCTGCTACTCTTGGTGGAATATGAAGTTCCAGTTGAGTCAAAGAAAACACGTAATGTGGTTAGCTCACAGGAAGTCTTCAGACCTTGAAGGCGTCCTCCCTTGCTGTCGTTTCCCAGAATGCTATTGCCTTGCGAAGGGCTAATCAAGAAACTGAAGAAGTCTTCACTTGTGTAGTGGACTTGATTTTTTCCACTGTTAAAATAATACATGATTTTTGGCAGATGGTGGTGGCGCACGCCTTTAATCCCAGCACTTGGGAGGCAGAGGCAGGCAGATCTCTGAGTTCAAGGCCAGCCTGGTCTATAGAAGGAGGAGTTCCAGGACAGCCAAGGCTTCACGGAGAAACCTTGTCCAAAAAAAAAAAAAAAAAAAAAAAAAAAAAAGTTAATACAAGCTGGGAAAGCCAGACTCTAGAGAAGAGTTTGGGGAAAGTGTTATGGTTTATTCTCGGGAGCATAAATAGGAGATGGGACATTCCTAGAAGGTACGCCTCCAACAATGATGGCATGCCTCTGAAACTTCTCCATGAGGGTGTCCAGTGAGGCTGTGCTGTTAACAGGAAGTTCTCCCTCAAGCCAACCACCCCAAGTTCCTTCTCCAGCAGCACAGCCTCATCATCCCCCGACTTCCTGCTGGAATCTAATGCTGCCATTCTTAACTCCTTATTAAGTTTGGATCATTAAGTTTACCACCCCCAATCTTCTATTTTATAAACTACATAACCCCCAATTTTGTAAGCTTTTTCTTAAAAAAAAAAAAAAGGAAATTTTACGAACATCTCGAGGTGTCAATCTTAAGTCACAGACTTTGAGGAATAACTTCCATATTACCATATAGATAAATACTGTACTTGGGTCATAAAGCTACCGCATCATACAGAAATCCCTGTGTCCTGGGCAGTCCTGGGCAGTCCGGTAACCTTCTCTCTGTCTCAGGAGTGTGGAAGGAGGTGATAGCTCATGGGCCAGACTAGTAAGATGCTCCCTTGTGCTGATTAGATGTCCATTCTCTCGCCGAGACGGCCGACAGGAGCAGGATGAAGTTGTATGGAAGTGTGCAGCAGTTTTACAAACGCGCCTCTACCACTGAGCTCCATGTGTGTGCTTGCAGCTATTATTAGCAAAACAATGACAGGGAAATGTATCTGAGAGAAAATTAAAAAGGAAATGTCACACTTTCTTTTTAAGAGAAGATTTTCTTTTTAAAAGTATTTTTTTTTTTTAATTTTCAAGATTTTCCTCTTGGGGAGAAGAAGAAAGTTTCAGGGTAGCAAGATGCTCCATCTCCTGGGTACCTGGGGAAAGAAAGTCAGCCTGTTGGCCTCCGTGTCAATGACAATGCCTGTATTAGTCAGGGCTCTCTACAGGAACAGAACTCTCTCCCTCTCTCTCTCTCTCCCTCTCTCTCTCTCCCTCCCTCTCTCTCCCTCTCTCTCTCCCTCTCTCTCTCTCCCTCTCTCTCTCCCCCCCTCTCCCCCTCTCTCTCTCCCTCTCTCTCTGTCCCTCTCTCTGTCCCTCTCTCTCTCTCCCTCTCTCTCTCCCTCTTTCTCTCTCTCTCTCTCTCCCTCTCCCTCTCCCCCCTCCCCCTCCCCCTCTCTCTCTCTTTCACACACACACACAATATGATTTATATGCTGACTTATTGGTTGTACTCTGAGTAGTCAACAACACTGTCTTGCAATGGAAAGACCGAGAACCTGGTAGTAGCTTAGTCACTGAGGCTAGATGTCTCAGCAATCCCAAATGGGTGCTGGGGTCCCAGGAGATACTGGGCATCTATATTGGAATCTGAAGACATGGGTTCTAATACAAGCGAAGGAATGTCTCACCAACAGCATAGATTAACTTGCCAGTGAGACTGAGAAGAAGCAGGCAAAAAGAGAAAGATCTTCCTTATTCCATATCCTATATGTGGGCTATCCATAAGAGTTGTAGCCTGTATTTAAGATGGGTCTTTCCCCCACTCAAACCACCAGGTCAAAAAATTCCATCCCAATCATGCCCTGCAGCTGAAGTTTTAGCTCATTCCAGATGTAGTTAACAACCAAGATGAGTGATTATAATAGCCAAGGCTAGACCGCAAGCTTAGGACCCTCTGCAGGGGACAAGGGCATTTAGTGAAACAGCCGAGTGGTCCAGCCTTAGGATCCCTAAGTCATCCACCAATATTGATATAAGTAGGTGCCTTAGGGAGAGGAAATGGTACCCAGGAGGGGAGTAGGGCTTAGAGAAAGATTTTCTCCTGCCTCCACTTCCAAGATTCTGTGGTTACAGCTGCAAGTCTGTATTCCTGGCTCCTTCTTGTCATCTTTCTCTGCACCCAGATTCCTTTACAAAATGTTCTCAGTCTTAGGCCTCATGGTACAGGCCTAATATCCCAAGCATTCGGAAGACAGAGGGAGAAGGATAGCTACGGGGTGAGTTCAAGATAAGGCTCTGCAGCTTGGCAAGGCCTTGTCTCAAAATAGTTTTTTTTTTTTTTTAAATGAGCTAAGAACATAGCTCAGTGGTACAGCACTTACTTAGTGTTGGGGGGATGGGGAGGGTACTTCGGGATCAATTCCCAGTGCTGGAAAAATAAAAATAAAACATCATCCCTCTTGCCCACCAAAACCTAGTCTTTCAAAGGACTTAGCTCAGTGCAGGCTGAGATAGAATGAAAGACTATCAGAAAGAACAGCTGGGGGTGGGGTGGGGTGGGGGTTAGGTAGGAGTGGCACAAGCCTGTAATCCCATTACTCTGGATGCAGAGGCAGAAAGATTGCCACATGTTTGAGGCCCGAGTTGTCTACATAGCAAGATGTAACATAGCACAGTCTCATAAAAACACAAGCACACTAAACCAAACAACAGGACTATCAAATAACAGAAAGGACTCTGGCTAGGGCTATGCTAGCCAGCATAGTAGCTACAAGTCATGTATAGTCCCAGAACACTTGAAATGCAGTTGGCTGAAGTCTAAAATACACACGGACCTGAAAACGTAATACATATAAAAAAAAAAGTGAAACACATCATTAATCATTTTCTTCTATTTTGACTACATGAAACAATAATATTTTGGATAGATTGGGCTAAATAAAATAACTTTATTGTAATTTATACCATACCATGAATAAACTTTGAAAACATTGTGCTAAGTGAAGGAAACCAGACACAGAAGGCCACACCTTGTATGATTCTATTTATATGAAGTGGCCAATGGACAAATTCACAGAGCCAGAAGGCGGGTTAGTGGCAGAGGGGGTTTTGGAAAGAAATTGGGAGTAAGTACTAATTATAACAGCTTCTTTTATTCTCTCTCTCTCTCTCTCTCTCTCTCTCTCTCTCTCTCTCTCTTTCTCTCTCATCTCCTCTGCCCTCTTTCTCCTCTTTTTTTGAGGCAATGTGACACTGCCCAGTATTTGTTGCATATACCTGTGATAAACTAAATTGCACATTTTTTATTATTTTTATCAGTACATATTATATTTTGTATTTCACATTTTAAAAAATATTTTACATTCATTTATTTATTTGTTTATTTATGTGTCCACACCAGAAGAGGGCATCAGATTCCATTGCACATTTTTATTGGTGAATTATATAGTATGAGAATTTGTTTTCCATAAATGTGGATGTAAAACACTAATTTTTCCTGCTTAAAAATATGTCCATTTGTGTGGGTCTGTGTCTGTCCCGCCACTAGGCATGGCTTCTTGGGGAGTTTGATTATGCTTATCCCACGCCAGCGCCGGGTGGTCCTGGGCATCAGAGAAGTGCGGGTACACTTCTCTAGGGTGGAAAAGTGCAGTCTGAGATGTGGGAAGATTGGAGCTGCTTTGGGGGGTCCCCAGACCTGTGTCGAGGTCAGGGCTGTGGGGTCCTCTGACTCTTGGACATCCAGGTGCCGCTTAGAAAAATTTAAATTATGTAAAGTGGCTGACATCATGTGTCTTCAAGACCTACGTGGCTAATCAGGACCAAGGATGGAGAAGCTTGGGAAAACCACAGCCAAGAGTGCCCAAAGCCAAAGCCAGGCAAGAGGGACAGCTGGAATTATTGGTCTTCTTTGCTGATCAAAAAGGGATGGAGGGTTGAGGATTTTGAGCACAAGTGACCAACTATCAGCGAGAATGCTGATGATAGACAGGAATTTATGCCTCCGAGCAAATAAGGGGGTTCTGTCTTCAACCAGCTCTAGAAGAACAATTATCAGTTCAACTAATGGAAGGTGAGGGAGAGCGACCTGCCTTCCACAGGTGGCTGCTCCCGGGCCTGGGGGGTGGGGGGGCTAGCACAGGCCTCTGAAACTGGAAGGATCTGTAGCTTAATCCACCTGTAGTATTTGCATACCTGTAACCCAGCCTTGTTGAGCTGCTCCCAATAAATCAGGAAGCTTGTACTTGTCCTGGGGAATGGAAAGGTCCTTAAGAATTCCTGGCCACTGGGGCTTGTCTGGCCTACTTATAAAGTGCAGTCATCAGACCATGGCATTAGTCAGAGCCCCACGCAAGAGGGACGCTCTGGGATTCTTCTTGTCATTGTCTCTACTTTATTTTAAATTCAATATTGTTTATTTTTAGCTGTGGTTTTGATCTGTTACACAACCAGGCTGGCCCAAAACTTACCATGCTACCCACCTTGGTCTAGAACTTGCAACTCTCCTCTCGCTTCAGCTTCCAAGGTTCTGTGGTTGCAGGCATGAGCCACTATATCTGGCTCCTTCTTGACAGCCTTCTCCTCACCCAGATTTCTTTCCAATTCAATTCTCAGCTAGGCTTTGCAACACAGGCCTGGAGCCTCAAGTGCTTGGAAGGCTCAGGGGGAACGAGAGCAAGTTCAAGTCCCGCTTAGGCTATGGAGTGGGGACAAGCTTACACAGCATGGCAAGACCTTGTCTCAAAAGAAAGTTTAAAGAAGAAGAAGAAGAAGAAGAAGGAGAAGGAGAAGGAGAAGAGAAGGAGAAGGAGAAGGAGAAGGAGAAGAGAAGGAGGAGGAGGAGGAGGAGGAGGAGGAGGAGGAGGAGGAGGAGGAGGAGAAGGAGAAGGAGAAGGAGAAGGAGAAGGAGAAGGAGAAGGAGAAGGAGAAGGAGAAGGAGAAGGAGAAGGAGAAGGAGAAGGAGAAGAAGAAGGAGAAGAAGAAGAAGAAGAAGAAGAAGAAGAAGAAGAAGAAGAAGAAGAAGAAGAAGAAGAAGCAGCAGCAGCAGCAGCTTAAGGACACAGTTCAGTGATAAAGCCCTTACTTAGAATGGGAAAAATAAAGAGTCCTCCACTTTCCCCAGCAAAACCTAGTCTTTTAAAAGATTTAGCTCAGTGGTTGCTGAATCAGAAGACCATGTTTAGGGTCTTTCAAAGAAAGATCAATGGCTGGTCTCTGGAGATCAGAAGGATGATTGGACTGGAGCGTAGATTGAGAGAATTAGTCACATGAGCTGTGAGCACTGACCTACGAAGAGGAGGGGGGGTCAGCATCCTACAAAGGAGAAAAGAAAATCAAACACAGCATGCTTGCCAATACTGGCTTAAATTTCAGAAACACAAAGTGAGCAGTTGACATTTTACCCTCCCTGTATCCTGGGATGCTTTCCCGGTATGGTAAAATGCTCGTTTTAATCTTGACTGACCATGTACCCAGTTTTAACAAAGAGAGCAGGTGGCAGAAACCCAGAAAAGGAGTTAGACAAAGTTCATGAACCGGAGGGTATTATCTGAGGCCTGTCTACATCCCCTGTCTTCTTGCCCTGGCGCAGGATCAAGAGAAAGCTGTGATCAGGCCAGGCATGGGCACGTGGAATAGAACACCTTCAGTATGATCCCAGAAGGGCAGTGGTCACAGAGACTCATCTCTTGGGGAATATTTGGAGTGTGAATAGATAGATAAACTGGGTAGCCGTGAGATTCTGGAAGACATTTTGTTAGCATTTATGTCATCCAGTGATTTAATGTTTTGAACGATAGATGATGAAGAGAATCTTGACAGGTTTCATGTTTGTAATAGAGAAATAAATTTGGGTAGGGGGTACCCCCAAGTAGGATAACAGCACATTGTCTTCTTGGTTTGTCTGTCTGTCTGTCTGTCTGTCTCTCTCTCTCTCTCTCTCACACACACACACACACACACATACACACACATACTCACAGTCCGTTTAAAGCAAACAATACTTAGCTAGCTATGCTGAGTAACAGTAAGGGTGGAAAAGAATACAGCCTCATACTCATCCTGGTGTGCCTCTCTCTGCGGACTAAGCTTATAAAATGCAAACCACTTTGGGGTGGATGGGTGACTTCATGATGATGTTATTATGACCCTCTGAATAAATACTGCATTTTCCAGTCCTACTATTGGTACCACATGGGGCAGTTGGCATATGGCTGAGCTCTCCATTCTGATCTTCTGAGGCAGACATCTCAAGATGATGAATGCTCTCTCAAAGGCTGCTTGGTTATTATAACTTGACTACCCAATTCCTTATGTCTACACTGTTTTCTGGAAGCTGAGACCCTACTAACTAGTAAGAAGGAGAGAAACATTGAATTCTACCCTAGCCAGTCTTTCCCTCTGCTGTAGTTTCAATGTACAATGTCCCTCAAAGGCCCATACATTAAAGGCTTTATCTACAGTTTGGTATCTTTGGCAGGTGATGGAAATGTCAAGAGGTAGGACCTAGTGGAAGGTCTCCTGATCTTCCAGGAGCATACCTTGGAAGGAAATTGTTGGGGCCACAACCTTTTTTCTTCTGCTCTTTGTTTTATTCTGGTCAATGAAGTGAGGATATTCGGCCACGGGCCATCACCGTCATGTTGTGCCTTGTCAAAAGCCCAGAGTTAGGGAGGCAAATGACCACACACTGAAACCTTGACAATCACAAGCCAAAACAAATCGTCTTACTCTATTATTTGATTATTCCAAGCATTTGTTGCAAGAACAGAAAGCTTACACACCCATTGAAGGCAAGTGGTGTGGTGTGGTTTGAAATGGTAGCCTCCTGACTGAGTCTCTTTTCCTAGGTCAAGCAATACTGATGGTACTCTTAATTGCTCATAAGCAAGGAACCTTGACATTAACTTCAGCTTCACGGTATCAGCTATCCAGAAAGACTACAAGGTCAAAGAATTACTCTGTGCAGTAAGACGTTAAACATGATTAAAAATCATTGATTGTGGGCAGGAGTGTGGTGTAGAATAGACAGCAAAGCAGTTCTTTCCAGAGAACCCCACGGAGTGAATGAACTGCCCTTCTATGTTTGGCAGCGAGCAACCCGTATTTTTAAGGCATTTAAAAGGTCTAGATGGAGAGAGAAGGAGTTTCTCCCTCCATCTAATTCTAAAACAGAGTTGGCAGGGCTCATCTGCAATATTAGAGGGCAGGGAAGTTCAAAGAAAGCAAAGACATGCTATTTTCAGGTCTAACTGAGGTCTCCAACATCTCTGTGTCATTCCCGTATGTGGCTGGCTGTGAGGCACACCAGCAACTGGGGTGGACATGGTACCACTTGGCTGAGCTAAGAAGCAGGACTCTGAAGGAAATAACTCTTGATGATATCACAGCCTGTGGGGGGACAGCCTGTGGGGGACGGCCAGGTGCAGCTGGGTGGGAACCCTTGGCACCAGGGTCCCTGTAATGGGTCCAAGTCTTCACTGCCCTCAATCACTAGCTCAAGTCACTCTTGCTCATGCCGTTGGGACTCTGACTCAAGTCTTTGACCAGCTGAAAGGAAGTGATGTGGTGGCCATATCCGAAGTCGAGTTAAACGCTAGAAACAGAAAAGAAAATCTATTTAAAACATACCATCGTTCTTAGAGACGGCTATGTGACATTTTAAAAGTATGTTTAGCATTCCAAGTATTTCTGCCTTTTGTGTCTTTAGAGATTGGCTCTGAGAGTGATGTTTTGTTTATTTAACATTTAATCAAAAGCGATTTGGACCCCGCAAGCCTTGGAGGAACAGACTCAGCAGCGCTGACTCTCCGAGTTGAGTCTGAAGAGAAAAACTTGAAGCATACGGGGAAGCTGATGTCTGTAATATGTTCTGATCAGCTGGCCTAACTTTACAGGGCTAATAAAAGGGGAGAATTTTCCCGTGCTCTGGCCTTTTATGAATTATAAATAACCATTCACTTTGGAAGATAGCACATCATAAAAATGTTTTCCACAAATATGCACAGATCCATTTTAAGACCCAGGAAAAAAGATGTTCCGAAGTCTCTGATGTGCTCAGTTTTGATTTCACGGGGAAGCGTGTTCTTTTACCATATGGATGCTTTTAAGGAGGCCTTCAGCTGGGGCTCAATAATAACACCCCAGTGGCTAAATAAGGGATTTCTTTCCTTCTAACATTATTTCTCTGTTATTAAAGGTGGAAAAACCTTCCACAAATAGCCTACTATTAGAGTGCTTTAGGGGGTACCCTGGGAGCCAAGGTTATGTGTCTGCTCCAGAAATACTGTCTGTAATTATCATTCCTCAGTGGCTCGGAGGATGCAGCCTTGAGGTTTCATTAATTTCTCGATTCTGCAAAGTCTGGAGTGAGCGCCTGCTCTTGATATTCAATAGTGTACGGGAGGAGCTTCGCGTTGTTGTTTTTAAGGTCGCAGGTCCTTTCCTCTACCTCCCCCACCCCCCCTTTCATAGTAACCATTGCTGGCTTCTTTTGTCCACGCAGATAAAAAGACCAGGTTTGAAAGAAAAGAAGTCAGATAGGAGAGTCTCCCAACCCCGGTCTTTGTCTTCTCTATAATCTGCTAACAATATAGCATTTAGAAATGGAGCATTCGGATCTAACAAATGACTGGAGCGGGTCTGCAGGTCACAAAGGCACATTGATTACCCTCCCATGCGCTCTATTGTGAGGGCTTTCAAATGTGCACCAACTGCGAAGAACTTTACAGTGAACAACCGTATGACTCCCACCTTCCTGTAGATGTTACCATTAAAATGTGACCGTTCTTGGGGTTGGAGAGATGGCTCAGTGGCTCAAAGCATCAGTTTTTCTTCCAGATGACCTAGGCTCAATTCCCAGCTCCAACATGGTGGCTCACAATGATCTGTAACTCCAGTTCTAGGGCGACCTGATGTCCTATTCTAGCATGAGGCCCACCTGGGATGCACACACATGCACACGCACACGAGTGCGCGCATGCACGCACACATACGGGGGGAGGTGGGAAGGGAGGTGCTGTGGGGAGCTAACCTTCATCAGTCCACCTTAAGTTTTCATTTACTTAAAAGTAAATTGTGGAGTGGAGGTATAATTCAGTGACATAATACTTGTCTTGTGTGTGTGAGGCCCTGAGTTCGAATCACAACAGCATTTAATATATATATGTGTGTGTGTGTGTATATATATATATATATATATATATATATATATATATATACAGCTAAGTGTAATGTAATAGAATATTTGGCTAGTATATATAGGGTCCCGAATTTAACCCCCCAACACTGAGAAGAAAACCAAATGATAAGCATCAATCCACCTCAGTATTCACATCAATCATCAGGGCAACCTTTGTGCTCCTCCTGTGATGTGCTCCTCGTGTGATGTGAGATGTTGTATTGTTGAAATGTGGGAATAGTAAGCTTGGGATTGTGGAAAATATTTACCTGTGTATCAAACCCTTACTAAGATACAGACATGGTCGGGGGGTGGTGGCCCAGGCCTCTACTCTCAGAACTCAGAGGCGGAGGCAGTTGGATCTCTGTTGAGTTTGAGGCCACTCAGGTATACGGAGTGAGTTCCAGGACGGTCAGAGCTACAAGAGAAACCCTGTCTCAGAAAACAAACAAACAAACAAACAAAACAAATAAAAAAAATAAAACAAAGAAACAAAAACAAAAAATGAAAACGAAAACGAAAACAAGAACAACAACACAAAACAAAAGAAAAAAGAAAAGAAAAGAAAGAAAGAAAGAAAGAAAGAAAGAAAGAAAGAAAGAAAGAAAGAAAAGATATGGAGCATTTTCGTCACCCCGAGCTCCCGCATGGCCTCTCTGCCAGTGCTTGCTGCTGTTCCTTGGTCCTGGATGTGTTCACCCTTCATTGCTGAGTAGGACTCCAGGTGAGGCTGTGCTCCACCAGTCTCGCTGTCTGCTCTTGAAACTCGCTAGGGTTCTCCAGTTGTGTCGATTAGGATTACAGCTGTTGTGTAGTATGCCAATCTTTTGATAGGCGTGGGGGATACCTACTGTGTTGTTGATGGGTCACAGCTGGTATGCTGTTCATTTTGAAAGAAACTAAACATTTTTTTCAAGGTGAATATTCCTTTTTGGAGGGTGGAGGTTGAAGACAGGATTTCTTTGTGCAGCTACTCACTGTCCTGGAACTCATCCTGTAGACCAGGCTGGCCTTGAACTCAGAGATGAGCCTGCCTCTGCCTCCTGAGTGCTGGGGTTAAAGGCCTGCACCGCCACCACCCAGCTGCGAGTATACATTTTTATGTTCCCAATAATGATATACAAGCATTCCAAGTGTTTTTTTTTTTTAAAATATAATGTGTAGTGTCATTAGTGTTTTTATTTTAAGCCATGCTGGTTACACATATACTGGTGTTTCGTTGTGGCTTTAATTTGTGTTTTTCTGGTGACCAAGGATATAGAGCCCACTGTCTTTATAAGTCCTTTATTTATTTTCTTCTATTTAAACCATATTTAACTGCCATTTTAACATGTTATATATTTTATGAATCTGTCTCTGTCTCTGTCACTCTGTCTGTCTCTCTCTCTCTCTCTCTGTGTGTGCTCACAAACTATGGTTAGAATGTGGAGCTCAGAAAACAACAAAAACGAGTTGGCTCTCTCCTTTTCTTTCCTCTTCCCCCTCCTCTTCTTCCTCTTTCGTCTTCTTTTCCGAGATAGGGATTTTCTGTGTCATCCTGGGCATTCCAAAGCTCTCTCTGAAGGCCAAACTGGCCTCAAACTCACAGCAATCTGCCTGCCTCTGCCTCCTGGGATTAAAAGCACGCACCACCATGTCTGGCTGTTTCTCTCTTTTTACCAGTCGGATTAGACTTGGTTTGTCAGGCCTGGTGACCTCTACCTGATGAGCCATCTGGCCCTCTGTCATAGATCTCCTTTGTGAGGCATCTGCTAAAATCTTTTGTCCACTCGTGATTTGTTGTCTTTATTAGTTAAGTCAGAAGGATTTCTGCTCGTCTTGAGACCAGTTCTCATTCGGTACAAGGACCAGTCTGGCCTTGAATCTGCAATGCTCTTCCTGCCTCTGCCACCTAAGTGCTGGGATTACACATTTGTGCCATCACTCCTGATGCCAGATGATCTTTGCTGAGCCTGGACATCAGTCTTCTGTCCAGTTTGTCCTATAATTCTTCTCTTCCAGTCCATGGCTTATCTATTCATTTTTAAATGATCCCCTTTGCTTAGAGGGCTCAGTATTTTTTTTTTAAAGAAATCTGTTATATCTAATTTTTCTTCAGTGGTTATTGTTGTTGATAACTGAATCAGAGCACTTGGGTTTTATTAAATGATATCTCTACAATCTGTCCCTGGGCTTAAGAAAATTCAAAGGTGCCCTGGGTCCTCTGTAATAAGTGGTTTTGCCTAGTGAAACATCCATTTTTTGAAATGGCTAATCTGTAAGCTTCTCTGGAATGAAGAATGGAGAATGAAGCCAACTGCAGATCTCTGTTTTATGATCTTCTATATGATGACTAGACAGAGTCACCACCGACAAGCCATGTTGTCATCACCTCAAACCAGTTTCATTCTTAGGGATATAATAAAAGAAATTCAAAGATAGCTGCAGTATGTGTGCAGATAGTGTCAGTACGATGATATGGGAAATGCAGGTGATGGTACGGGAATGAACAGGATATAGTCTGCTGTGAGAGAAACAGGACTTGGAATGACGGAGGCTGGATGCAGGGATGTGGCGATTCCTTTGGCCCATTCTTAGATGCCATACCAAAACCCTTCCCCGAGTTTTACTGGTCTGTTTGTCCATGAAGTTGGTTTCTCCCTGTTTTGTTTGGACTGGAGGGACACCCAACACAGATGTGATACTTTGAAAACGAAATCACATCTCTTTACCAGGTGTCCTTGCTGCTTGACCCACTTTCCTCCCAGTGATCCCGGGGTGGGAGTGGGGGTGCAAGCTGACTGTGAGCTTCTCCCCGTTGCTTTCTCCGGCGTCCTGGCTTCTCTTGGCTATAGCTCCCTGTGCTTCTTCAGCTATAGGTTAACCTGGGTCATTGACGCCTGCCTTTCTGTACTTCCTGACCACTAAAAAGGCCTCCCTGCTTGTTAGAAGCTGGTGGGTTCAGGAAAGGAAAGGGTTGAAATTTGAATGGATACACTTTACTGTTTGGTTGCAGGGTGAAATTTGCAATCAAGTTTTTATTTTTCATTGATCTGGTAGGCTTTTATAGATCGATGGATGATTTTCATCGGAAATTACCTTGAGATAGGGAATGTGGAGGAAGGACCAAGTCCCAAAGCCCTGGGCAGCTCTAACTCTAAAGAAGCCTGTGCGGTGACTGTGCCTTGTGCCAGGGAAGGAAACAAGGTAATGGTGACTTTAATAGCCCACCTTCTAGGTCTAGGTGTTTTTAATGGGGATGAAAGGTGAGTGGTAACTTTTCTACAGCTGTCCCTGAAGCAAAATGGTAGAGTCGGGATGATTCTGTGTTATAAATATCAAACAGGAGCCTGGCACGGTGGCACACATTCTAAACCCTGGCACTTGGAAACCAGAGAATCTCCAAGTCCAAAGTCGTCCTTGGCCCCATCATGGCCAACCTGGGCTCTGTGAGATCCTGTCTCAAGAACACCCAGACCAAAGTAGAATAAAACAAAAACAAATAGCCATCGAAATGCCATGATTTCTAAAATGAAGATAATGGTCCTAAGTAGTTAATAGACAAACATGATGGAATTACAGATGACAGATCGATGGAGCTGATCACATGACCACAGGACAGATGATGCCTGCTGTTCAAAAAGGACATGTTCTTCCCTAGTTCACGGCCTGTATTGGTTACTTTCTATTGCTGTGATCAAATACCAGGACGAAGGCACTTGAAGGTGCTTTTATTTTGGCTTACAGTTCCAGAGGGAGAGGAATTCTTTGCCATCACAGCAGGGAAGTGAGCCAAGCAGGCAGACATGGTGCTGCAAACATCGGAGAGCCCACATTTCAAACTGCAAACCATGGGCAGAGAGAGGGAGCTGGGAATGGCAAATGACTTTTGAAACTCCAGAGCCCCCTCCCCCCAACTGACATACTTTCTCCAGCAAAGCCACACCTCTTAATCCTACCCAAACAGTACCACAAACTGGGCATCCGGTATTCAAATGCCTGAGACTATGGAAATGTGTCTGTTATTCAAAAGACCATGAGGCCAATGGTGCGATAGCCACACTCAACCAAAGAATTAACTAAATGCTCTGTCTCTTCCCTTTCAGAAGAGTAATTCCCTCTATCAATAGCTCTTCCATTATGACACCGGAGGATCCCAGGAAAGTCCAATCAAGATGTGTACCAGCTACAACATTGGCATCAAGTGGACACCACCGCTTTGCTATCTGTTTATCTCTTCTGGCAGTTCTGGTACCGCCCCTCCCTGCCCCCCCCAAGTCACGTTCTGCCTGTGGACACTCTTTCTACGACAGAAGCGGAGAGGGGAACTGCCTGGCACTGGTACCTTCTATTCCTTCCCCTCTTTTTTGACCTATTCCTAAAGGTATCTGAAGCAATCCCACAGAACCCTGAGACATCCTTTCTACCTGAAGCTAAGCTGAAGTCTGCCAGCCTGACTGTGGGGTCTGCTGGGAAGCCCTGGGCTGGCTGGGGTAGTGGATAATAATGTGTAATGTGCGATGCGACAGAGAACACACTTCACTGTCCATTCCCCTCCCCGACCCCGCCCTTCCTTGCTACTTCCCTTCCTCTTCCCGGTCCTTCCCGCTGCTGTTCTTGAGTGGCGGCTCCAACATTCTGAGGCACAGGTCTGACAGCCAAGTGAGAGGCTTGGCAAGGGAGACTTAAACTTTTCTTATGACTGAATTAAAAACTGGCAATAAAAAACGTTCCAGCTTGGTGATTATGCTGATAATTGAATGAGAAGTCTGTATGCGATGAAGCGTGACGTTCTTTAGCTCTGATTTTGATGTGGCACCTGAGTTCAGTCAGAACATGTGTTCTGAGAACTAAGCTTTGTACAGGAGTGTCCAGTTCTCACCATGGTCAAGGGCTCTCCTCACTCTCGTTCTTCATTCTACCCTGTCTATTTCAATCTTCCACTATCTAAAATGATCTAAATTTTTCTTTCAAGCTGATTATTTGTCTTTCATTAATTTCATAATTACCATGAAGGTCTTACCATACAGTCAGAGGCCCACCGGTTCCCTCGGTAGCGACCCTTGTCACTGTTCTTAAATGAATTCGTAAGACCTGTCTGATTTTTTTTTTTCAGGTTGGCTTTGTGGTGCAAGGTCTGTGAATGTTTAGTTGACAATACAAGTGTGCCTCTCTCGTTTCCTGTTTTCAAGCGCTGTGCTTAAGTTATTTGAAAGGGTGGAATATTTCAAATGACAATTCAGCAGTTTTACTGAGGAAGGCTGTAAAACACAATGAGCAAGGAGTTTTACTTCCCCCTTCAGATAGCTACTCCCCTCTTTTGAAATCACGATAGCCTCCAATCAGCAGGGATGACTTTAACTCACACTGTAACATTTGGAGCAGCTACTAGGCCATGGCTGGAGCTGGGGAGATCATGGTACTCTTGCACACTAGAGTTCCAGACGTCTTATTAGTACATGGAATGCGTCTGCCTGTGCTGATATTGTTCTATCTTGTTAAGCTCCCCCCCTCCCCTCCCTCCCCCCAGGCACAGCCTTCAGATTGGCTAAGGTATACAGTCGCTTGACCAATCAACTGAAACTTTTCTCCTGCCACCCTAGCAACACCTGACAATGGTCATTGACAAATGTTAAGAGGAAACCCCTGACAAAGCTAAACAGCCCTTGCAGATGGGTCCTGCCAAGGGCATACAAGGCTAGTGCTATCTACAGAGTACTTTGTATGCTCAGAGGAGTTAGTGGTTTCTGTCAGCACTGCTCCCTTGTAACCAAACCTCCACACCCACCAGGATGTTTTCAGTGGTTGGAGAAAGAGTTCTCGTAAGATTCTCACGCTCTGCTCTTGTGCTGTCCCTGATGCTAGTTTGTTTTTAAGAGCGAGGCAAGAGGTGCATTTTCTGAGGGTGGTAGGACACCTGGCTGCATCCCCAGTGGCATCTTTTCCAGCCTGCTAGCTACGTAACTACTGCTTCCCAGTGCTACTCTGAGTCCTGATGGTGTGATGGGTAGACTCATCTGCAGGCACATGGAGGCAACTCCTCTCAGGGTGCTATAGACCTCACTGGCTCGTCCCACTCTGTGAGGCTTGGTGACTGAGGGATCTGAAGGCAAGCCCAGCAGAAACTGGGCGGAGTGCTAAAAAGAGACAAAGAAAGGAAACCTGCCAGAAACGTGCACTGACAGTTCATAGGCAAATATGTTTCCTTCAAAAGACATAATAGCGGTGTCTCTGTGATGCCTTCCCAAAGTCTCCCTAAATGGTCACTTCAGTTAGTCTAGCCACTTTGAAAGCATATTCAAACCCTGTCTGAGAAATCCATTGTTACCCCTCAGCTGCTAATGAAGCTGAGAATGCCCAAACCGTGCAACACATACTCTAGATGAACTTTTTATGATTACCAATGATACACATTGGTAGTCCAACAAAGACAGACCTGAGGATACAAATGCAGACATTTTACACCCAGAGCTATAAAATGTGCACACAGCTAATTACAGAGACAAGCCTAGACAAGGAGAACAGAGTAGGAGAATGTGTGTATGTGTCTGTGTTCATGTATTCATGTGTGTGTCTATGTGTGTGTGTATGTGTGTCCATGTATCCATGTGTATGTCTGTGTGTGTGTGTGTGTGTGTGTGTGTGTGTGTGTGTGTAGTGTTGGGGCAGGGAAACCTTCAAGGGACACCAGGGAATAAACGAGTGTGAAATCCAAGATGGTATTAGTTTTTATTGTCATCTCTTCTCATCAGCACCACCCTCCGGTGCCTGCCCTGATGTTCATTTTCCATAGAGGGTTGGCACTATGTCAGCTTAAGGAATCCCTTGGGAGTCTAAACTGATAATGACTTCCAGTCTAAGCCCTTCAAGGAATATTGATGGTTTTCAATGGGGATTTACAAACGTGAAAAGAATCAAATCTCTAGTGGGTGGATTGTAAATTAGGAAATATCTTTAGTCTGAGAACTTGGCTCTGCTCAAATATACTTTTTAGGTTGAGGTCTCTTGTGAGTATTCTTTTTAGAAAAATATTCATTTATTTATTTTGTGTATATGTGTATCTGAAGGCATACCACATACATGCAAGAGTTCACAGAGGTCAGAAAAGGACATTGGATCCCATGGAATATAGGCAGTTGTGGGGTGCATGTAGGTTCTGGGGACTGAACCTGGGTCTTCCACAAGAGTAGCTAAGTGTTTGCAACTGCTGAGAAATCCTGTTTTAGGGCTATTAAGGCTAGCATTAGCACTATGGGCAAGAAAAAGGATTTCAGGTAGAGGGTTTGCAATGAAGAACAATTCATGGAGGGTGGTGCCTCCTAGAGGGAGAGGCCGATGGACTAAATTTCCACGCAGAAACTAACTAGTAGTTAGTTTTAGAATGTTCAGTATCTGCTCTCCAGCGAACTTTTGAACTTTCTGGTGACATCAGATAAAGACTTTTAAACCAATGTATATTATAACATGGTAAAAAAAAAATCTTATACTGCCACCTGCATGCAATAAGGTTTTCAAGGCCAGAAAGAAACTACATCATTATATAAATATGTTGAATTGTGTTTGCCTATTAAGAGAGGTAGGTATTTTCTTTCCTAGCTCTTTCAGAAATTTCAATAACTTGTTCAAGTTTACAACAGATTTGAGAAACTATTAAGTTTTAAGATTACAGAACAGTAACAACCAAATGGTTTAACACCAGGTGTTATTTATTTGTTTATTGCCCTGGAGGTTGAGATATTTTATCTACCTGTAAAAAAAAAAAAAAAAAAAAAACAGAAAAAAAATTAACTTGACAATGTATGGTGTGGTTCCTTCCTTTATAATCCAGTTTTCCCAGGTTGACAAGAGGGGTTCAGAGGTTGAGGAAGGGGCCTAGAGGAAGAGGGAAAGGGGAAGGGCGAGTTTTCACTCTGCACTGAGACCATGGGCAGCTATTTGAACATCACTTGAGAGTAAAATCAAGAGCTGGCATCTGGGAGGGTATGATGATCTTCACAGAGAAGATTCAGCCGGTGTTGGTGGCACACACCTTTGATCCCTAAACTCAGGAAGCATAGGCAGGTGGATCTCTGTGAGTTCAAGTCCAGCCTGGTCTACAGAGTGAGTTCCAGGACAGTCAGGGCTGCAGAGAAAAACTCTGTCTCAAAACACACACACACACACACACACACACACAGAGAGAGAGAGAGAGACAGAGACAGAGACAGAGCAGAGAGAGACAGACAGAGAGACAGACAGAGAGACAGAGAGAGAGACAGAGAGAGAGAGAGAGACAGGGAGAGAGAGAGACAGAGAGACAGAGAGAGAGAAACAGACAAACAGAGAGGGGGGCAGTGGGGAGTGTTTGGAGATGGAGGGTTCCTGGCCAGAATAAAGCTCGGCACATAGTAGGCACAGAAATATTTGCTGACAAAGCTGCACAGCCTCCAAATCACTCTCTTGAAATCAAAAATAGCAAAAATCTAGAACCCTGATAGAGTAGATAGCTCCCCCCCACAAACTCAGAGATTGTTTTTTATTTCTATGGTAACAAGAAGACTTAAAATTGCCCAAATTTGAGAGACACTTGAGACGAAAGCCAGGATGAAAAAAAAAATAACAAAAGACAAATGCTACAAGCAGCATGTGTGACAGTGTGGTAAAGTTTTTGACATTTGTTTGGGGAGGTTGTCTTATTTCTTTGCTTGGAACGATGTGATGATTTCCAGAATGTAGCAGTAATAGCTTCACACCACGCTGCTGATCGTTCATGGAGTAGATTTTATTCTTTTCTTGAAAGGGAAAAAAAGAACAACCCATGAGCCTTGGTGGCAAATGAGTGTCTGTAAGCCCGTGGAAACTGCTCTCCTGGCATACTCCTGCATGCTAACTGCAATGAGAGGAGGTTTGCCGGGCAAACATGACTTCATTTTTTTTCCCTTCTTCGGGGTTAGTAAATACTTATTGAGCATCTACTATTTTCCCACATAATCTGCCCTATATGCAAACTAATGGAAAAATCGTAACTCTGATAAAGACACCTGGTACGTATAACTACTGGAGTGTGTAATAGGCAGAACTGATCAGCAGAGCAGCCAGGCTTTCCTACGGAAGTGTGATTAAGCTGAGTCTAGTAAAACAGCCATGGCTTCAGAGCCTGAAGGAGGAGAACGTCCAGGCAGTGGGAACTCTTGGGCAAAGGGCCCCCTGGAGAGAATGAGTGTTCAAGGAACTGAAAGCAGGCCTGAGCAGCCTGCTTTGGCAGAGGCCCAGAGTGTGAAAGGAACACACTTGGGACAAAACCAGTCAGGGAGGTGGGCAGGGCTAGCTCTTTCCTGTTCTGTTACACAGCCGTTTTTACACAGTGGAATTGTGAGGGATTTGGTCTCCAGCCTTTGGCATATGTACTGGCTGGCTTTGTGTGTCATCTTGACACAAGCTGGAGTTATCACAGAGAAAGGAACCTCCCTTGAGGAAATGCCTCCATGAGATCCAGCTCTAAGGCATTTTCTCAATTAGTGATCAAGGGGGAAGGGCCCATTGTGGGCGGTGCCATCTCTGGGCTGGTAGTCCTGGGTTCTATAAGAAAGCAAGCTGAGCAATCCAGGGGAAGCAAGCCAGTAAGGAACATCCCTCCATGGCCTCTGCATCAGCTCCTGCCTCCAAGTTCCTGCCCTGTGTGGGTTCCTGTCCTGACTTCCTTTGGTGATGAACAGCAATATGGAAGTGTAAGGTGAATAAACCCTTTTCTCCCCAACTTGCTTCTTGGTCATGATGTTTTGTGAAGGAATAGAAACCCTAAGACAGCATACTCCAGGGAGCCAAGGCTGTCACAGGAATGCGCAGCAAACTATTCTTGTGTGCACTCTAGTAATGGCAGCTTCGGGACCACCTAAAACCTGTCATGGCATTGCTATGGAGTCCAGAAGAGAACCACCAGACTCTAGCATTATAGCCTCATGACATTAAAACTAAAGCATGTTCAATGTATATTATTGGCACCTCAGGTCATCATGACTTTCATACATTAACTCCTCAGGAGTCATGGCTTGGACATTTAATGACCTCCCTCCTAGTTGGGAGCCATTGGAGATCCAGGAACACTTTAAGAAGTCAGTAAAAGAGACTAAGGGAACTTGATTTTTATTTTATATTGAATTCTAATATGCAGGCCTCGTGCTTTCTACGGCCACACAGAGTAGGAGTGATGGTTCAGGAAGGACAGAGTTATGAATAGGTGTGGGGTAAAGAATTGAAACTTATAGGGAGGCTGGAGAGATGGATTAGAGGTTAAGAGTACTGGCTGCTCTTCCAGAAGTCCTGAGTTCAATTTCCAGCAACCACATGGTGGCTCACAACCATCTGTAATGGGATCTGATCCTCTCTTCTGATGTGTCTGAAGACAGCAACAGTTTACTCACATACATTCAATAAATAAATAAATAAATAAATAAATCTTTTTTTAAAAAAAAAGGTATAGGGAACAGCGCTACTGTAAAGGCAGAGTCAAAAACAAGACTAGAAAGAAAGAAAAGGACATAAATTTGGGGGGAGGGTTAGAGAGATGGCTCAGAGGTAAAGATCATTTGCTATTCTTGCAAAGTACCCAGACTCAGGTCCCAATACTCATATGGCTGCTAAGAACTGTCTATAACTGCAGTTCTAGGGGTTCCAACAGTTTTCCAGCCTCCCCCCCCCCCCAACTTGGATACTAGGCATGTAGGTGACACACAAATATACATGCAGGCAAACCACTGTTGTGTAACGGTTTCCTCCCATATTGAAACATTCTATTCTTCAGGGCTGCTCTTTATACTGGAAGTAAAACGTGTGAAAGTAGCTTCAGGAAGTCCCTGAAACTGACTAGATTCACTAGGTCTCACGTTCCTCCAGAGCAAACTATAAAAGCTGAGTGTTCTAAACTTCAAAGTAGACTCAAGCCACTGCAAAGAAGATGCTGAGACCGTCTGCCTAGAAGATGCAGAAGCATCGGAGTTGCCTGGAAGGGTTTTTGACCTACAGAGTCTCTAGGGAAGGACACTCTTCAATCTGTTGAGATCCCTGTAGGCTGTGCAATGTGCTTCAGGTTCCCAGCTTTGTGAGCTGTCACCCGTGCTGGGGCAGGCTTTGATGAATTAGCTGTCTTTTAATTATTTTTGCTCCTGAAAATAACCTTTCACCCACATTCCTGTCAGTAACCTTAATAAAATTCATTGGTTTACCAAGTTGGACTTTGGTGGTATCTGCACTTTGGTCTGGCAAAGGTATTTGGTCTGGCTCCCTATTTGGAGTGAGTAGATGTGTATGTTATGTCTCTCCCAGAAAAAAAAAATTGTCATAAAACACACTCATACACAAAATAAAAATTTTTTAAAAACTAGAGATGGAGAATTGAAGCAAAAAATCTTAATAGAGCTTAAATAGTTTCATTGTATTTATAAGTCTTTATAATGGACTTATGAAGTTAAGAAAGTATATTACTATTTAGATTTCTAGTCTGTGGAGTTGAACATCCTAAGAGTTTCAGTGCTTAAGTAGATCCTGTGTTCTAGATAGCTCTCCTGAAACTTGTACTCTGTGGTCTGGAGGTGCAGGTGAGGGCAGATTCATATTGAAAAACTTTACATCCGGTTTTGCTGAAAACTGCATCTTTACAAGTTACTACTTGTGGGTTTTTTGAACATTTATTAGAAGTGACACTTTTCCTGTCTGCACCGTCACGATGCTATTCCTGACAGGAAGTGACTTCACAATGCTAAAAAAAAAATATTGTAGGTGATAACACACCCTTAGCAAATCCATTTTAAAGTTTGGTTTAGACATTTTAAACTGATTTTAAAAATGTTTTTAGTTGCTTATTTTATGTATGTGAGTGCTTTGCTGCATGTAAACCTGCAGGTTAGAAGAAGAGCATTCTATCCTGTTATAAATGGTTATGAGCTACCGTGTAGGTGCTGGGGATAGAACTCAGGACCTCTGGAAGGGCAGCCAGTACTCTTAACCACTGAGCCATCTCTCCAGCCCTTAAACTGACTTGTAAGTCTTTCTTAAATGGAAATACTCTTTTGTTTAGTAATAAGATACCCCCAAGAGATACCTGGTTGTCTAAATTCTACATCTAAATTCTACTGATGGGAATGAAAACTAATAAACTATTTGATCACTGTAGAAAATGCTTACGCTATGTGCTTGCAACATGACCTTTTGGTTATGATTATTATGTTGTTATTATTATTTCGAGACAGTATCTCTTTATGTAACTGACTGTCTTAGAACTCACTCTGTAGAACAGGCTGACCTCAGATATACAGAGATCCACCTCTACCCCCTGAGATCTGGGATTAAAGGTGCGTACCAACATGTCCTACCTTTTCTATTTTCCTTTCTGACACAGGGTCCCATGCTGGCTTGGAACTTGCTACATAGACCAAATGGGTCTTGAACTCACAAAAATCTTCCTGCCTCTGCCTCAGTGTTGGGATTAAAGGTGTGTGCCACCACTCCTGGCAAAAGGCGATTTCTAGAATGACATTTTTCTTTTAACTGATTTTTTTTTCACGATCATTTTTTATGTGTATGGGTATCTTGCCCGCATATGTCTGTGTACTGCCTGCTTTCAGTGCCCTTGGAGGTCAAAAGAGGGCATCAGATCCTCTGGAACTGGAGTTACAGATGGCTATCAAACCCAGGTGCCTTGTCAGTGTTCTTAACTGCTAAGCCATCCCTCCAGGCACATGGGAGGATATTTTCTACAAATGTGTCCTTCATACATGAGAGCCTTTGGTTCCATACTATCGTTCTTAGAATGTCCTAAATATGTCTGCCTTGTATCATATCACTTATCAGAGATGAAAAAAGAGTAAATTAATGGAAATTGGGGTTATTAATATTTTAAACTGTGATTCTTTTCTGCCTTTACAGTCTTTAAAAGTGGGAGCTCTGTCTTTCCTGGTTGACATGGGCAGAAACTGAAGTAAACGTCCTTATCCACTTAAATATTGAGTTATAACTGATCATGATCTTAAAATACTTAATGAAAAGTAAGTTTTCAAAGGCAAAAGTGAGAAGGTTGTAACTGTTTTTTGTTTTTGTTTTTGTTTTTGTTTTGTTTTGTTTTGTTTTCAAGACAGGGTTTCTCTGTGTAACCCTGGCTGTCCTGGAACTCACTCTGTAGACCAGAAATCTGCCTCCTTCTGCCTCCCAAGGGCTGGGATTAGAGGTGTGAGCCACCACAGCCCGGCTGAGGCTGTAACTGTGTGCAGCATTTCCTCCTTGGTAATCATTAGGCTTTCAGGCCGCTGTCAGGTCTCACAGACACACCAGTGCTGCGATGGTTCGCTACAAAAGAGCTTCACCTCACCATTATACTTTGAATTGGAAGGCAGACTAGTACCACCATAGTCGGGGCCACTTTCACAAGACCAAGACTGCACACACCCACTATATTCACAACTAAGTTTTCAACTTGACAATGAGACTACCCACTGAAGAAAGCAAATGCAATGCCTCTGGAGAGCTGATCGAGTCAAATTTTCAGAAACTTCAAAATACAAAGTAAACTTGTCAAGCGAATTGCTGACCTGAGTCCTTGGAATACGTTGAGTTGAGACGACAGATTTTTTTTTTTTTTTCCAGAACTCTGGAGTGTAACCAAAGTTTCCTGTTCCAACAGAACAGATTTTCTTAGGCTAGAGAGAGAGTGGCCACTCAGTACATGAACAATAGTCTCATGACAGACTTAGGGAGAAGATGGCAAGGACCAGAGGGTGACAGGGAAGCACAGCATGATTCCAGGCTTTTCCTATTCTGAGGAATCCGTGGCACGGGTTAAAAGGATCAAAAGGATCGGTTCTAGGCCTCACCACATCTTGGTGGAAAGTGAAATTCAAGAGAGCTGAGGGAAGTCTGTATTTCTAACAAGTGCTGGGGGGAGGGGGAGGGGGAGGGGGGGTTCTTAGGACCTGGCAAGTTTAAGAAATGCTGACTAACGCCATGAGCTCTGGCAATGAACTCAAGTTTGAGTCTTTGCTCGACTGGACCACATAATCGTTGGCAAAATTCTTTGTGCCTCAGTTTCCTTATTTGATTCTTAGGTAAAGTTGCTGGGGCACTGAGCTATCTGTAAAGGTCCCAAGCACTGTGTCTGTGGTCACTCTTGAAAACACAGGAAGACATTAGTGGCTTGATTCTTTGGGATTTAACAAAGAGAAAAAGAGTTTCCAAACTTTCTCCTCTTTGAAGATGGAGCAGTTGTTCTAAACTGGCTAGTTCTCCATCACTCCGCACTCTCTACTTTGGCCTGAGTTTATTTGGTAGAAACGACTGGGCTGGAAGATTCCCTGGGCATTTTCCCATTACAGGCATTTCTTATTGATGAATTGTCATCTCCAAGACCCTATTCTTCATCCCTTTTATCCACACAACATGGAATTATCTGTCATTCCATTGGAGGGGAGATTAATGCTTGGTTCAGAGGTTAACTATGCTATTTGAGGCTTTTATTTCCTTCTAAACAATTGAATTATATTCCATGGAACATTATTGACTTTGGTTATTATACAAAAAAAAAATATATCCCAGTATGAAAAATAGCATTAAAATGAGCATAGCTTTGTGTCTGTCTGCAAATGGCTTGAAGTTCCTTAGATGTAATCCAATTTCCATGTCTTGGAATCTTCCTGCTAATGGCAAATTATTATCTTAATTAGCTGAGATGACTAGTAATAATGAGGCAATGTGGTTTTCTTTTCCTGCAGTCCTAAATACTGGGACTGTGTGAAGTTCTGACTACCAAAGAGTAACTTTCAAAACTCACGTGTTAACTTCAGATCCCCTGTCCAAGGGTGTGGGCTTTACACACCTCTTCTATGTGTGCAGGAAAATTAGTGCTTTGGGGATTTGATCAACTGGTATCTAATTCGATTCAAAGATTTCAGTTTTCATTTCTTTGAAATTCATGCTGAATAGCCCAAGCTGGCCTTGCGTGCCTCATCCTCCTGCCTCTGCTTCCTGTGTGATTACAGGCTAAGAAGTGAGAGGAGCCCTGTTAGATCTCAGGCAAGGACTCCTTCCTTTCTTAGAGTCCTGTGTCTTCCTGCAGGCCTGCTATCCATCCAGCCATGCACCCAGTCACATGGGCCAGGTGCTGTTTTTGGTGCTTGGGAATAGATGGGGTTTTCTTCCTTGAGTTCATCGGTTCAGCTACGGGGAGAACTTTTTTTTTATGGAGTTGACCGGGGAGCCTATCTTCTGACCTCACTGTGATGTGGGGTTCTGTGATACCAGGATGAGTTATAGCCCTTTCAGCAGTCTGGTTCCCTACCGTTGCCTAATGGTAGACACCGGACATGGCTCCAATCCTGGTTTGGTCCCTTGGGTAGAGGCCTGGTAGGAAAGGGAAACTGTAAGTAATTTAGTAATAATTTATACGAGTAGCAGGAAAATAACAACCATGAATCCTTAAAATAGAGAAGCAGCAGAAGAAGCAGCAGAAGATGGCATACGTACAAGTCACCAAGTTCATGGGAGTAGCTAGCTATGGGGAGAAAGCTTGGTGTAGCAGGGGAAGGGGCTCTCAGAGGGTCTGGAGAAGCAGACATAATCCCAACGGCTCAGAGAACTTGTAACCTGGCAAGAAAGAGAAGACAGTAGCTCGGAGCGGGGTGATACTTGGCGCAATGGTCTAAATGTCTTAAGACAGAAAGTAGTAAGGGTGCTTAGAGAGAAGCCACACACCAAGGTGGGTTTTTCCAGAGGAAGTGGCCTTTAAAGCAAGTCCTTGAAGGAAGGGGAGGAATTTAACAAATTCCAAGAGGAAAGAGAGAGAGAGAGATTTCAGGCCTCAGGAATGTATTGAGCAAATGTGTGGGGCAGGCATGTCCTGTTGGGACATAACAGCATTCCTGTTGAGGAACTGGGGGGAAAAATTCAGTTGCATTTTCAAAGACAAGGCTGGAAAGTTGGGTTTGGTCGAGACAGATCATAGTCACTCTGGTCTCTTCCCAGTAGGCAGCATAAGAGCCATTTCAAGGGACTTGCGGGGGGGGGGGGGGGGGGAGAGGATAGGCTACACAGACACGCCAGTCAGCAACAAGGCCCTGCACAGCAAAAAGAAACACCTGTGAGCAGTGAGAGGGGCTGGGATAGTCAACACCGAAAGTGAATGGGGGCGGGGGGGGGGGGGGGCTGCATCAAAGAAGTTATCAAAGGGGGACTGCTGCAGCATGGGGGACCCTGATAGGTCACCCTGGGAGACAAGAAATGCAGCGGAAAGGGAGTACTTTAAGTTTGAAATAGGCACTCTGATGGTGAGCGCTGTGATCTGGACACTGAGAAGAGATGAGCCAAGGTTTTTGGGTTTGACTTTCCACGGGGTGTCATCAAAAGTCGATCATAATAGGCTGTAGGATGAGGGCACATTAAAGTTTGGAGGAAGAGAAACAACAAACAAATGAGGCAGAGAGGAAGAGACAGAAACAGAGTCCAGAACAGAAGAGACAACAGGATGCCAGAGAAACCCAAGAATGGGGGGAACCACTCAAAAGAAGAGTGGGCAGTGTTTGAGACCCCAGGGAGATCAAGTAGGGTTAGATCATCTTCAGTGGCCTTGGGCTTTCTTTGAATTAGAAAATGAAGCTGGATTGCCCCAGGGCTAGGGGGTATAGTTCAGCCCAAGAGCATTGACGCTGGAGGGCCTATGTTCCATTCCCAGAAAAAACTTAACAAAAAATGACTGGATCCCTCCAGGGAAGGTCCATGTCTTAGATCCAGCCTCTTTTAGTTCATTGCGATATCAAATTCTTTAAATGTTAGCCCCCTCTAAAGGTATGTATTTTCCGGTAACGGAAATTAATCCCTCCCACCAACACCGCATCTGACCCTGAATGAGTCATTAATTCTGTCCGAGGACATCAGTTCTGTCCTTTTTAACTTTCTAATTCAGAGACCCGTGTACACGGGTGGAAATGTTCAGCGACCTGTACTGCACACGCTTTTGTCGTGACTTTTTGAGGACAGACTAGGGCTCACCCTTCTTTCTGCTCCGATACTCTAAGTTTTAAAGTCTCTTAAAATTATTTCTTAAAGAGATATAGATATTAAACAACCGGAGGAAAGGGACTTCCTCTTCCGCTTGCCCATAAAGCTCTTCCAGTTTTCTGTCCGGCTTTTTCCTAGGCACCGAGGAGGTGCCTAGAAAAATACTGGATGAATATACAAAAACATGTCACCAAAATTTTCCTAACAAGCAGCTATGGAAAGTCTGCCAGCGTCCTGTCTCCAGGGACTTCTAGCCTGGGGCTCCCGATGCCCGACATGGATCACGTCCAATGTCTCGGGCGGCCTTCGCTTTGAGTGGGCAATTTTCTTTACAACGCCGACGCGCGTAGTTGCTTTAAATTCAGACCAGGTAGGCAGTGGGGAGTAGCCAATATGCGAAAGTGTCAGAGGAGCTAGGGCTTATCTCCAACAATAGGACAGTATCTCTAACACTGTTTACAGTAAAAACAGAAGGTGGAGCAAGAAGTCAGAGTGTCTAACGTGGTCATTAAGCCTGCGGCTTGGCTGAGATCTAACCAAGCTCTGCAGAGTGCGAAGAACAATGTCCGCAGGGTTCCCGGTTCAGACGGGGACTCGTTTCTCCGCCTCCGCTGGCGCCCGGGCACCGTCTCCCAGCGCTGCTCGCTCTCCTGCTGCCCTGCAGCGGGGAGGACCCGCCGGTCGGGCGCCGCCAATGCTGCAGGGAGCGCAGCGCGCGTCCGGAGCGCCAAGGACTCCAGGTCTCAGCCCCGCCGCAGATTCCAGAGCGCCCGCGGCTGTTGTCCGCCACCGGGCGGCCGTGAGCGACAACCGTCTCGCGTTGGAGAGTTTGCGCGATCCTCTCTGCCCGTGTGTGCGCTCTAAGTGAGCGGCCCGACCCCCTGGGTCTGCAGCAGGTCGCGGCAGAGGGCGACTGGGGCTCTGGGGTGAAGCCGGGCGGGCCGGCTTCTTGGCCCGAAGGACTGAAAGAGTGCGAGGGCGGGGCGGGGCAGGGCGGCGCGGCCGGCTCGGGACGCGCGTCCAGCGGCTGCGGGGCAGCATCCGAGCGCTGCGCGTGTCCGGGCGCTCGATCGACTCGGCTCCCTGGCGTGTCACCGGGCCGGAGCGAACCCGGGGCTCAGGGCTGGGTGCGCTGCAGTTACGCGGGGCAGCCGCGCCCCTTCCCCACCTGGGTCGGCGAAAAGTGAAGTGGAAAACAGTGGCTGAGCTCAGCCCTCCTCCCTTTCCCCCCTGCGCCGCAGCCACGGCCGAGGGTGGGGGAAGTTCGCTTCGCCGGGTTGGAAGGAAAGCAGGCGGCCTGGGCCGCGCCTCCCCCGCCTTCCTCTCGGCCGCGTCCCCGGGGCTTCACGCAGCATTTCTTTGTTTTGAAAGCGCCTCCTCCGCCCAGAGGCTTTTCCCCGCGGGGCCGGCTGACTGGGGGGTGGGGCATCGAGCAGTCGGCCCGCCCTCCATTTAGTCCGGAACCCTCCCCCCTCCCCGCCCCGCGGCGACCCACGAGGAGCGTCCACGCTCGGCGGACATCAAAAGGAGGCAGGGCGCTGGAGGGCTAAGTTGAGTAGACAGGGGGCGCAGAGACCCACCCACCCTTCCCCTTGGCAGACGGCCCGACCCCTCCCGCGGAAACCCCGCCTGAGCCCCGCCTCCCGCGTCACAGCAGCCTGACATTCTCACAGCCCACCGGGCACCCAACCCGGGTGCCCCCGCCACCCCCGTGTCCACGGAGCGCTCTATTTATGTTTCAGCCCAGTGATTTGCATAGGCCCCGCCCCCTCCCCTAGGTTCTCCCTATCGGCGCTCCTCCTCGGCGATGTCGTCACGGCCTAGGCCACACCTCCCGTGCCCCTACAAGGAGCGGCGGGCCCTAGATGGCAGCGTGGCGTCGCCACGGCGTGTGCGTGTCGCGCTTCCTTGTGCCGTTTATAGGGTCCCGGCACTTCCGCTGTCGGGTTAGAAGCGGCGCGGTCATGGCGGAGCGCGGACAGCAGCCTCCTCCCGCGAAACGGCTCTGCTGCCGGCCGGGCGGCGGCGGCGGCGGCGGCGGCGGTGGTGGGGGCAGCAGCGGCGGCGGCGCGGGTGGCGGCTACAGCTCTGCCTGTCGGCCCGGCCCGCGGGCGGGCGGTGCGGCGGCGGCGGCGGCGTGCGGGGGCGGCGCGGCACTGGGGCTGCTGCCGCCGGGCAAGACCCAAAGCCCCGAGTCTCTGCTGGACATCGCAGCGCGCAGGGTGGCGGAGAAGTGGCCGTTCCAGCGCGTGGAGGAGCGCTTCGAGCGCATCCCGGAGCCGGTGCAGCGCCGCATCGTCTACTGGTCCTTTCCCCGCAGTGAGCGGGAGATCTGCATGTACTCGTCCTTCAACACCGGCGGCGGCTCCGCGGGCGGCCCCGGCGACGACAGCGGCGGCGGCGGCGGGCGGCAGCACGGGCGCGGCGCGGCGGCGCGGCGGCTCCTCATCCTCGCCGGCCGCCACCTCAGCCGCCGCCGCCGCCGTCGCCGCGGGCACCGGGACCCCGTCGGTGGGGGCGGCCAGCGCTGCGGACGGCGGCGACGAGACGCGGCTGCCCTTCCGCCGGGGTATCGCGCTGCTGGAGAGTGGCTGCGTAGACAACGTCCTGCAAGTCGGTGAGTCACGGGGCTGCCGCGGGCCGTCGGTCCTTCGGTCTGTCCTCCTGTCCCTCGGGGGTGGGGGAGGGCAGGGTCTCCCCTCCGATCCCCTGGGCCGCCTCGGGTCGGGCGCGCGCGGTGCAGCAGCGGGCGACTCGGACGGTCCCCGGAGCGGAGCGCCCATTTCCTCCCGCTGGTCCCCGCCCCCGTCTCCCCGGACGGGCTAGCGCGAGTGGGAAATGAATCAGCAAGGACGCGCCCCTCGGTGGCGGGGTGGTGGGTGTCGGCGTCCCGGTCGTCTGTCCGGCAGGCTGAGTGCGGGTGTGCGGGGCGGGCGTGGACAAAGGCGCGGGTGGCCGCGGGGCTCGGGCTGGGGCGTGCGGCGCGGGGGAGGGGGCGCGGGCCGCAGACAATGCCGACCGGGGCGCTCGCTCTGCACTGCCCGGCTCGCGTCCTTTCTTCTGGCGCTGCTCCGCGCCCCGCGGTCCGAGGTGGGGTGGTGGCGATCCCTTCAACCCCGCTCGGCCACCGCTCCGCTCGGGGCTCCGACGGCCGGCCGGCTAGCCGGCCGGCCCCTCGTACTCAGGCTGCTTTAAGGTGTCTGCAACGAGCTCCGCGGCGTCCGCGTCCGGGTCCCCGAGCCACCCCGGCCGGCAGTGACGGCCGGCCGGGCCGCTGAGGGGCGCCGCTCTCGCTTCTCCGTCCCGTGAGGCACCCCGCCGCCCGACTTCTGCCTGAGCCCGGGGTTCGGGCGCGGTGCTGAGGGAGCGGGCAGCACCGCCGACGCTGTGACCCGCGGCCGGCGTCCGCACCGAGGGGCCCCGCGGCCCCTGCGCCCCTGCGCTGCTGCGCGCCCCGCACCTCCCGGCAGTTTGTTCTCCTTTCGGGTTTATTTGTGCCCCTTTCAATTTTCTGTCACCCTCCGAAAAGGGGAAAGCAAACAAAAGAGCCTCTTTATTTCTTTTCAGGGCTTGTAAAGTAGAAGATATTTGACAAAGGCGAGAGAAGGGCTTGTGATTTAAAGCTGCACAGCCCTTCTTTCTCTGACAGACCAGGAGAGTTTTCTCAAATCCCTCTGCCTTCCGCGGGGCTTTTCTTTTTCTTCTGATTAGATATCTTTTCCAGCCATAGTTACGGGAACGTTTGAACTGGATTGAAGTGAACAATGCTGCAGCGCAGCCTCCCTGTCCCCATATTTTTCCTCCGGATTGCTGAAGGCGTATTTTATAACCCCCCTCCCACACTGGTTGAAATTGTAGGGATGAACCCCGAAGCAAATGAATGAGGATTGATAGATTTGAAAGGCTGTGTCTGCCTCTGTCCGTCTCTCTCTCTCTCTCTCTCTCTCTCTCTCTCTCTCTCTCTTTTAACTTGTTCTTTTCTCTCTATGGTCCAATCTTTTTATCCTTTTCCTTGGGAGTGGAGTGGGGGTCTGGACAGTGGCCCCGACACAGAAGATTTGTTTTAATCCTGTTTGGTTAATTTGAATTCTAATGTAATCTGAAAACGTGATTTTCTGCATGGTCATTTATTTCCAAAGACAGCCCTCAGTGTTGCTCAGCACCGTTTCCCTCGAAGAGGGGGGTTGGTTTTTGAGGCTATCCATCCTTACCCCCACCTTTTCCCCTTTAAAATCTAATTAACATTCTTTCTAGTTACACTCCCCACCCCACCACCCCCACCCCCCGCCCACCTTCTCCTCTTTCCCTGCCGGTTTGAAGCCGATTGAATCAAATGCATGGTCTCTGAGTATAACTAACTGGAGTCTGAATTTTTATGGCTTGGCTGGCAATGTTGCGTCGTGGCCCCCGCCCCCCCCTTTCCCCTTGCTGTGTTTGACTCTGCTTGTGAGCAATGAGGAATGACAGGAGAGCACATAGGGAGGGTTTCTTGGCTGATTGCATTTAAGCCAGGAATTCACTGTGAAAATAAAGCCAAGGGGCGATAAATAAAAGATGCAATCTTCTCTAGGAGACAGACACACAGCGTGGGCTTTGCCTTCAGTGGAAGAGGCTAGGGTTAACAGCAAGTTGTAAAAGAAAATAGTAACTTTGTCAGTAGTCCCCAAAGGGGGAGGGCCGCCTCTTGAGTGAGTGCAGTTGGCCAGGTGGACTTGAAGAAGCAAGCATACTTCTAGTACTGTTTGAAGACTTGACCTCTTGGAAATACTTACAAATGTACTAAACAAATGCGGTACAAATTGTGTAAAAAACGTTTTTTCCCCCCTTTCTTCTCTAAGTTCTGCCAGTTTCTTTAACATCCTAGTTTTCTAACATGTGCCAGTGAGCATCGAGATGGAAGGCTGTTAAATAAATGTCTGGCAGCTGGCACTGTGAGCTAGAAAAGGTAGAATCAGGTTTTGACCACCTTTGATGAGTGGGGAGGCCAGCTAGATTAAATATCTAACTTAGCATCAAGTGGTGGCTGGAGTTAGTATACTTTAAGAAGCTTATATTTGTGAATTGCTGTAGAGTCACCCCTCCACTCCCCCAAGTCAAAACCAAACCAAAACCAAAACAACTCCAAAAACTAAGATGGAAAAGAACAGAATACTATATTGATGTCATTATAGACAGTTTTCTGCTGTTGACAATTTGGATTTGTACAGGAAGTGTTCCTGAAGGCTGGTCACATAGGAAGCCTAGTTGTTGGCCTTATCTTACAAAGCTTGTCCAAGGCTTGAGCGGTAGGGAATTGGGCTTGTTAAAAATGAAGCTTGGTGGGTAGATTTTCAGAAATACACTAAACCTTTGCACTGGCAAGTGCTATTGAATTATTAGATATAAATCATTGTATTTAATAATTGCTCTTTGGTGGATATAGGGAAGTTTTATAGAAACGTGTTTACTTATTTTTGCTAAATTAGGATGCTTTTTGTTAAGAAGGGTCTCTGTTGGTCTGTAATCTCGCTCGATCTCAGTTAAGCAAGAATTTCCGAGATAACACCTGAGCAGCTTCCCCCAGGTTTTTGTCCGACCCTCTTGTATATGACTTAAAATCAAAGGCAAAGACAGATTAATTGGAAAAAAATCTTTAAAAGTTTTCTGTTGGTCTGAAAACATCGTAAAGCAAGTAAAATCTTTGGAGTAGATATTTATGGCATGTTTGACCAAAGTTAGGCATTTATAAACTATAGGATTATAGATGATTGTGATAGTGGTGAATAAAAGTGTTCTGTATGAGAACGCCCACTGCATGTACTTTGCAGCAGTGAAAAGTTGGGCTCATTCTCGATTTCTGACAGATAGGATTTGGTCAAGAACTGATTGGAGTACTATGCAGCTATGAACAAAAGTAAATTTTAACAGAGTAGTTAGGTCAAGTGTGATGGCTCATGACTTTAATCCCAGCACTCAAGGTGGGGAGTCTCTTGAGTTTGAGGGTACTCTGTTCTACATTGTGAGTTCCAAGCCAGCTAGGACTATATATTAAGGTCTTGTTCCAGGAAAAAACAAAACCCAAAACAAAAACTACACACAGGTTTAAAAAAAACAAAAGACTGGTACAGCAGTGTCTGGAGAAAGGGGTTGAGTGGACCGGTAAGTTTTAGAGGATTTAGTTCTCTTTTAATGCAGCCACGTTTTCAGAACTAAAGATGATTAATCTTTGAGTTATAATGTATTTTTTTGGTGTTTTTGTCCTGTGAGTGTGTGTGTGTGAAGGGATGATTGTTCTTTCTGAGGGACGGGTATGTATTTTTTTCAAAGTTTATTTTGATTACAGTATTTATTTAGAACCAAGGCAAACTTAAGCACAACCAGAGCCCTGTGTGTGAGAAGGAAGGAGTTTGGCTATTTCTTTCTTTGGTAGTTGCTTTTGGGAGAGAAAAGTACTGCTTGCATTTTATTAATAGATTAGCTCATATATTCTTTTTTTTTTTTTTTTTTTTTTTTGCTGGGGGTGGTGGAGTGAAGACAGGAAAGCACAAGGAGAATATGTATTGAAATTAAAATGAGTAAAAATTTTAGTCAGTTAATATATTGGCCTTTACTAGAGTGTTTTTATTTTCTTTATTGACCAAAGATGACTGTATAAAGATGAGATTCTAAATTTACTTTCAGAGTTGTGTATTTTAGATGTCTTGTTTTATTGCACTCACTTTCAAGGGTGAAATAATAGGGAACAATTTTGTATAGCACTGTATGCTAATTTATTTCTGCTTTTCAGGGGGACTAAGCGCAGGGACATGGGAGGCAAATGCTCCACCACTGAACCCCACCCCAGCCTTTTGGCTACGGAGCAAGTGTATTGAGTGCAGAGAGGAGGACATTGTGGAAGCATTCACTTGTGTTTGTGTGTGACGTGAGAGGTTGGTTTGCAGTTTTTCAGTACCTGCTAGGTGAGGAGTGCTTGATGTTTAGAGATGCTTCCATGACAGCTGGTACTGGTCCAGTGAAGAACTCTCTCTCTGTTCAGTGGGCTCAGACACAGATCCAAGGAGGGAGGGAGGAGATGGCTCAGTCAGTAGAGTGCTTGGTGAACAAGCAGGAGGACATGAATTTGGACATTCAGTACCCCCTTAAGGAGGATACATTTCTTACCCCAGCAGGCAGAGGGCAAGAGCCAGGCGGATTGTTGGAGCTTATTGGACAGCCAGCCTTGCTGAACTGGTGAGCTCCAGGTTCAGTAATAAACCTTATTTCAAAAAATAATATGGAGAGTAATTGAGATGCATACTCATTGTTGACCTCTGGCCTCCACATAGGTATACTCAGACGTATATACATTCACATGAACAATGTATACATCCCATGGCTATACACAACGCGCGCGCGCGCACACACACACACACACACACACATCAACAATACTGGAAGATGGACTTGCAGACTTTGGTTAAGCAGTCATTTCTATTTTTGCTTCAGCCTTGCTGTTGTTTGTTTTTCCTGCTAGGGGTTGAATGGCGCGTCTCTTTGATGCTAGGCAAGTGTTCTACCATAGAGCCACATCTGCAGCCGGGCCTTGTAATTCCTTGCTAAATAGTTGTGTTATGAGTACACTCTTGGACTGCAGAGGCTGTCTCTTTTTTTTCCCTTTTGTGTTAAATTTCAGTTCTTTGGAAAGCGCTAGGCTTCGATGCTATTCTTTTGGAAACATCAGGATGCCTGTGAGCCATGGCCTTTAATGGAAGAGAATTACTGCAATTAATCAAACATTGGAGCTTCTTATTCTCTTAAGTATGTCCTTGTTGCATTTAAGATGCTCATTTTGTCATTGCCAGCTGCTTGCTGTCTCCTCCTTTGCTCTGATGTTTCATAAGGAGAAATGCTGGGCCAGGATCTCCCATCACACTCATGCTTAGCAGTTAGTTAGGGATGTGTGATTTCTGCTGGTAATATGTGCACAGAACAGGATGGCTTTTAAGAAAGCAATCCCTTTTAAAAGCTACATGATTGGCTTGGATCTTCACTCTTTCTGTTTTGTGTTAGACTGTAAATTTTCCTCAGTGCATCAGAATGAGTTTGGTATCTCGAAGAAGCCTACTTTAACATACATGTGATAAAACAACTCATTTAGTGTTAGGAAACCTCATAGGGGAGACATTCAACTCCAACTGCCATGACTTAAATTGTTAGGCTAAATGGGACATACAGTCTTATTAGGAAATGTGATTGTCTTAGAAATAAAGCAAATGACATTTTCATTACCTTTTAAATTACCATTGTATAACTAAAAAAATTGCTCAGTGAAAAGCCTAATTTATATCTATCTTGCTTTATTTCCTTTTGACTGTACACGTGTGCAGGTTACTACACATCTGAAAAGTGAGTTGAAGTAATTAAGCAGGATGACTTTGTCTCCTAAGAAATTAATATCAAATGATACTTTGGAGAAAAAGAATGTTATCTTGATTGATGGAAAAGCACTTCTGTTTTTCGGCTTAGCGATTCCTCAAACAGTAAAGTGTTGGTTAGATTTATTGAAAACGCCTGGGCATCTAATTTTAAATCAATGTCCTGTGTACTGCCGAATGTTTGCACATGGTTTTAATTTCTTTAAAAATAGGGTAATTTTCTTTCTTTCCACATCTAGGAAAGAGGGATAAAGTAAGCTTTGGAGAGAAAGCAGTGTGAATTCTGCTATTGTTTTAAGCAGACAGAAACACGGACTTTCTAACAAATAGTACGAGGCTGTTTGTTTGTAAAGGCTCTGGCAGAGATTTTCCGTCTTTGAAATGCTTGCCCGCCCTCCCTCCCTCCCTCTGACAGCATCTCACATAGTGGCGTTGATCTCAGGATTGTCCTGCCTAAACCTTCTAGGTGCTGAATTACAGGTGTGTAGTCCCATGCCTGGCCTATTTCTGTGGAACTGTGAAGTGAGAGTTTTGAGGTAAATATAAGTAGAAAAGGAGACAGGCCAGGGCATGGCCATCTCAAGTGACCCTGTGCAGTGTGCAGAAGCTTTCCTCTATCAAAAGATACAAAACACAGTAGAGCGTTATTTGTATCATTGTGTGCGTGCGTGCGTGCGTGCGTGCGTGAGAGAGAAAGGCTTTTAGAGATAGATACCATTTACTTCAGCTTCTCTTGATTTTCATTTTATTGAATATGTATTTCGAGACAAGAATCTTATTCTGTAGCCCAGGCTGGACCAGAACTCATTACGTACGTGGTTTGGGATGGCCTGGAGCTCCCAGCCATACTGTCTCAGCCTCTCTCCCAGGTGGTGGAATTATCCTTGTGAAACACCATGCTTGGCTTTCCTGATTTTTCTGTTCAGAGCAAGCCATATGTGGCAGAAAACAGTGACTTCTGGTTTCCACAGCTTCCACTCGCTTGGATCCCTGGGACCGTTGGGTAATCTCAGAAGGGACAGCAGCACTTTGTGAAGGTGAATTGATGCAAATGCTGGTGAAGTTACTTTATGGGAGTGTTGTAAACGTGTTCTATTTCAGGCTAAAGTCTAAGGGCTTCAGTTCAGTTAGTGTGCACATTAAGTGCTATTTATTGCTAAACAGTAGTAGCGGTTGGAGTTAGTAATGCTATGATATAAAAAAATCCATGAAAAGTTGTGTCTGCTATGGCACAAAACTTTTCCAGCTCTGTGCACAGGGAAAGTGCATGCAGACACGCATGTAATAGAGAATTTACTTAAAGTGGGCAGTGCTTACACACAGCACAGTCGTAACACAAGGAAGAAGTGTGGTGTGAATTTAATGTGTTTATAGTCGTACTCATATTTGAAAAAAACATTTGTACATAACTCCCTGCTCTCGTCGGCAAGCTGCCTCCTCCTCTGGGGAGGGAATATTCAAAGCTCTTCAGGATTATACCCATATATGCTTTTTTCTCCTTCCAGTCAAGTGTTGAACTTCTAAAAAGATTTTATTTTTTTCCCATGGTTTGGGGCAGTTCTTTGTTAAATCAGCATGTCTCACAAGAGTCTACTGTAACATTTTTATAAAGTAGTAAAAGCTAAATTTATAAAGATATTAGCAATGTGTACTAGGTCTTGTTCTCCTTATTCTTTTTGCTTTTATTTTGTGTTTCGAGACTGGATTTCTCTGTGTGGCCCTAGCTGCCCTGGAACTTGCTCTGTAGACCAGGCTGACCTCCTTGGCGAGTGCTTTGCTAGCCTACTCGGCCCTGCCTGTGGTGTGTCCTCAGTATGGCTACTGATTCTAGATTATTCTCAAGCTTACAGTCATTCGCTGCTTTTCAGAGGGCCTTCATGGAGATCTGAAGGTCAAATGTTAACTGTAGCTTGGATTCTAATGTCTGTCAGAGCCAGTCATCCCTTCTTCTCCCAAACCCTCTGGTTCCTGCCTACCACCAAGCTACATCTGCAGCTAAATGCGTCTTTTATTGTCTTTCTACTGAATTTCAGCTCGTATTAGGTGACTAATCAACTTCCAGGAGAAGCTCAACTGTTAAGGAGTAACTTGAAGATTGCGTTGGTCACGTGTGTGCTGCAGAGAGTGTTCTCAAAGTATATTTAAGGAATTACATTTTTCCTTTTCAGGCCCTTTAACAGTAACTGTGATTAGCAATGATACTTCCTAGTGCTGGCAGAGCAATCAACTTTCTTTGAATGAGATAATTTTATAGCTTCATCTGTACAGTTGTTGTGCCCAGATGTTAATTGGTAGGACACAGCAGAACCTTTCAGTACATTTAAACTCTTAAAACCCAATAAGTTGATCAGATAAATTGGAGGCTCATTAAGTGAATTAATGTGCTTAAAATTCAGGTGACTGTCTGCCTGATCTTGCCTTACTTAACAGTCTATTTGAAGGGTTTTCATTGTTAATTAATATTAGACCTTTACAAGAAGAAATATCCCTAAGACGATACTATAAAGATGATCCTTGAGAGCAGGTTTTAAATTCTTTTTGTTTGTTTGTTTGTTTTAAATAAAGGTTTAGTTGTTTATTTTATGTGTATGTGTGTTTGCCTGCACTTACGGGCATCTCATGCATGCAGAAGTCATTAGAGGTCAGAGGAAAACATTGCATTCCCTGGAATTGGACTTACAGGTGAGTGTGAGCTGCCATGTAGATGCTGGGAACTAAATCCAGGTTCTCTGCAAGAGCAGGAAGCATTCTTTAAAAATATTTTTATTTCAGTTTTATTTAATTTTATGTGTATGAGTGTTTTGGTTGCATATATGTGTATGTACCACATGCATGTAGTGCCCGCAGAAGCCAGAAGAGGGCATTTGATCCCCTGTTTTGGAGTTACAGGCAGTTGCAAGCCACAGTGTGGGTACTAAGAATCAATACCTAGTCTTTTGCAAGAATAGCCAGTGCTCTTAACCACTGGGCCCTCTCTCCAGTTCCACACCAAGCACTTTTTCAACTGCTGATCCGTCATGTTTGCCTCTGCATTTTTGATTCTTTATGTCAGCACAATTTAGAATACTGTACCTCATTTTACCCACTAAATATTTGCTGAGGCAACTAGCATTCCAATATCTTGATATGTGAAGGACAGTTGTTTCATAGTTTAGGTACAGAGGACAGTGCTTCTCTTAATAAAGACTTGGTCAGGTTGAAGGCTGCATTACTTCCTTTGTCCTCTCCTCCTTCCTTTCTTCCTTTTCTCTCCCCCCCACCCCCAGACAAGGTTTCTCTGTGTAACCCTGGCTGTCCTGGCACTCACTTTGTAGACCAGGCTGTCCTCAAACTCAGAGATCCACCTGCTCCGTCTCCCATGCACTGGGATCAGAGGTGCTCATCACCATGCCTAGCTCATTACCTGGTTTCTAAAAGAAATGCTCTGCTAAATACCCATTGTAAAATAAATCCTGTACCTCAGAGGTTAGAAACCTGTTGTCTGACTGTTTTATGTAAGTAATCTTCTAAACTTTGCCCTGTTCCTGAGGATTTTCTTTTTTTAAATAGCGTTCTTTTAAGCTGACTTCTATCTCTGATGGATCTTATTGCTTCCCTCTCTCCATCCCCAAATATCAATTGTGGAACTTTTATCAGCAACTCAGTCCTACAAAGATAATGGGCACATGCCTTCCCTGGACAGTTGGTGAAGCTGACAGTGGGACGACCAGTAGAGGCTGTGCGATGATGGAGCTGCAAGCGAGAGCCAGGGCATGCAGCTTCTGAGCCTAGCTTGCCCTGCAGTCTGTTTCCTTCTCTCCACATCTCTTCTCCTCCCCTCTGCTCCCCTCCTCCTTCCCACTTCTTCCAGACCTTCTGTTGCGCCCCTCCCCCCCCCCCCCCCCGATTTAGGGACATAAGTGACGTCAGAAGGACCTATGTGTTCCAGCTGCTGCTTAGCTGCTATTTTTAGCCTGGCCCTACATCAGGCTGGCACTAGGCCATGGTGGCATAGGGCCAGTACTTTGTGGGACTGGTGGCCAATGTCGGAAACTTAATTTTTCATCAGTCTAACTAAGTTTGAGATATACTCTGTCTACAACGTTCTGTTAGTTTGTACTTTTAAAAGAGAATAATTTTTTTAAAAAAATAAATGGCTTTTAAAAATAGTCATCATAAATAATAAATCTTGAAACATGTGCTATAGAGATTATTTTAGAGAGAAGAAAGATTTAAAAGTTGTTTTATCGGGTCGGACATATTTAGCTCAGTATTTGGGCGTTGTGGTGGCACCAAGAGGTGCAAAGTTTACGTGGCTCATTAAAGTGCCTCAGCATTTTTAAAATTGCCACTGTTGTTGAAGTTGTGGAGTCAGAGTTGAGTTATATAATTAGAGGTGTCATCAGACCCAAAACCAAAAAAAAACCAAAACCAGAAACAAAAAACCCCAAACCAAGAGCTTTTTCCTGCTGTACCCTTTGCTCATGCGTGTCTGTGGTTTCAGGTTTGTTAAATGGTCAAACACTTACTGTTCTTTAGAGAGCAGCAGGATTCTACCTGAAGGCCTGAGATCTGGGTCTAGATTCTACATACTTCCTAGCTGTATCCTGGAGCTCACATTTGCAAACCCAGCCCTACACTTTCAGATGCATCTGTACTTTTTTGTTTGTTTGTTTGTTTTCAAGACAGGGTTTCCCTATGTAGCCCTGCCTGTCCTGGAACTCACTCTGTAGACCAGGCTGGCCTCGAACTCAGAAATCTGCCTGCCTCTGCCTCCCGAGTGCTGGGATTGAAGGCATGCGCCACCACCTGGCTGCACCTGTACTTTTAAGAACCTACTTGACTATCTGCTGTATTGAAAATGGAAATTAGGATTTGTTTCTGAGTGATTTTGGGGAAGAGATAAAAAGTGTCACCATATGAAATGGCAGGGAGATCAGTAGGGAGGCTAAGACTTACTTTCCTGCAACGGCACACAGAAAGCTGAATGTGTTAGGGCTGAGCTGCGGTGTAGTTTAGATGACACTGTGGCTTCCAGTAGCAGCAGTGACGATTAGTCCCATATTCTCTAGAAAGTGGTCCAATGTGAGGCTAATGTTAGTGCGTTGACCTGACACGCCTTCCTAAGGCAGTACACCATAATGATATAAAATCAAATTGATTCCTTCCTTAAGGTTGTTCAGGACGAATTCTAGGAAATTCACTTTTTATGAAAAGTTCAGGTCTAATGGCTTAGTGAAAAGTGAATGTTTCAGAGATTGTATTATGGTTTTATAGTTTTAGTTTTCCTTCCTTCTTGAGGCAGTCTTGTATGTTGCCCAGGTTGGCCTTGAACTTGTGGCCTCGTGCCTTTACCACCTCAGTATTGAGATTGTCGGCATGCGCTGCTACGCTCAGCCCTATGTTCTCATATAGTAAATCAGAGATGCTTTTCAAAGCATGTGAATTATTTTTAGCCAGGGTCTGTCAGAGCAGTTCAGAATACCTCAGCATTTGCTGTCATCTTTGCCTCTTTCCCGAGTACTGGGTTTGCAGGTGAGTGCCACCGGGCCTGGCATCTTGGAAAAGAGCAAGGTGAGCACTTGGATGAGTTTATCTAAGAGTGTTTGATTTCTTTCATGGTGAAGGCAAATATTTGATCACAACTGAACGTCTTGAGGGTAGAGGATCAATTGCATTGACATATATCACATCGTAGTCATATTCCCATGTTGCATCTTTCTGCAGCTAGAGGCTATATGTTCTACAGATAGGTTTTCTTGAAATAACCTCGGAGAGTTATCTTGAGTGTAGCTTGGAGAGTGACCAGGTGGCATCAAGGGGTGTCTACAGAAGTGTGTCTGTGAGCCTTAACATGACTGATAGAAGATGATAACCTACTGCATGGTAGTTGATGAATGACTATTGTTTGGATTGTTAATTTAATTGAGATTTACTAGGTGAGTTACGTTGTGTCAGTTTTGCTTTCAGAAGCTTGATTAAAACCAAGGTTCTAGAGGTTAAACCAGTGGACCTCAGAACCCCTGGAAGAGGTTAGACCAGTGGACCTCGGAACCCCTGGAAGAGGTTAGACCAGTGGACCTCAGAACCCCTGGAAGAGGTTAGACCAGTGGACCTCAGAACCCCTGGAGGCAGTGTTTGATGACTGTGTTCCTTGGAACTTGCCAGAGCAGTTTCTTTTCAGTTTCCATGGATCCCTCTTAGCAGTGTATTCAAAAGGCATTTTGTTTAAGCCGTTTCACAAATAGCCAGGAACTCCAAAAGCCTGGGTCATATTACAGTTTTGTTTTTAGTAAGGATGCAGCAGTGAGAGACAAAAAACAAAACATAAACCTATTCACTTAACAATGCAACAGATTTCCGTTTCATTGAAGATTTTCATGTTTTTATAAAGTGCTTTTCGTTTTCAGGGATAAAGATGGACCACAAAGCCTTGAGCATGTGAGGCTAGGCTAGCTCTCTACTGTTGGCTTCTTCATCCTCTTTACAGTAACCCATTTTATTTTCACAGTTCAGACTTTCAGATATTTTTAAGAAGTTGGTGACAGAGCTAGTAGTGACTGAGTCTCTTTACATTTTAGTGTGAATTAGGTCAGGGTTTGTGTCAGTAATTTATTGCTTAGCAGTGATTCTTTGATTTTGAAATTATGAAACTTGTGGGGTTTATGCCTAAGAAATCTATTTTAAAGTTTTTCTTTGTCTCGGATTTTTAAATATGTATGGGTGTTTTGCATGCCCATGTCTGTACCCATGTGCGTATCTGATGGTCATGGAGGCCAGAAGAGAGCGTTGCATCCTCCTAGGGCTGCAGTTAGAGACTGGTGTGAGTTGCCCTTTGGGTGCTGGGAATTGAACCCAGGTCTTCCTGAGAAGCAACCAGTGCTCTTAACTGCTGAGCTGTTCCTCCCAGCCCCCTGCAATTTATTTTGGCAAAAGTGTATGGTTTGTAGTTTTTAAATGCCCCCCCCCCCAATGTGTGTGCCACCACCCCCCCCCCCCCCCCCCGTGTGTGTGTGTCTGTCTCTATGTGTGTCTGCTGGGGGCGAGGTGATAGTGATGGGTAAGTTCCAATAAGCACAAAACATTCAAGCAACTCTGGTCAGGGGTGGTAGGCACTCTCCTGGTTCCAGACATTTATAGTTTGTTAGGCTGCTTTGTAATGTTATTTAGGATCTTATTGTTGGAGCTGGGGATGATGGCCTATACCTCTAATCTCAGCATTCAGGAGACGGAGACAGTCTCATTTTAGGGAGTTCTGTCTGGGCCATGCTAGGCCTACAGAGGAGGTAGATTCTGTCTAAAACAAAGACAGACAGAATCCCAGGAATCTGAAAGTTTTTGTCTTTTCAGCCCCTGATTTCTTATCCAAGGCCGGGTGTCTTCTGCCTTGTGTGTATGTGTAAGTCTGACGTGCAACAATGTACCTTGATGTCTTTGTGGCAGTCTGTCTTATGATACCTTCTGTGGCGGTCTGTCTTATGATACCTTCTGTGACAGTGACTTTATGGCTGCTTTAGCAGTATCTGCTGCTGCATTTCTGCAGCCTGACTGCCCGTGTTGCCTTTTGCCTTTTAACTCTTTACAGTTGTTGGAGCAGTGTCTTTCAGCTTGCCCTCCGAACAGTTGAAATTTGAATTTCTGTTACGAAGCAATATTGAGCACATCTAAAACTTTAAATGTCTTTTAAAAATGTGTTTAAAATGGGCCTGACTGTAGTTCAGACTGCCCTCAAACTCAGTACTCCTGTCTTAGCTCCTGAGTGCTGGGATTACAGAGGTGCTCCCCCACTCTGGTGCCTGGCACTCGTTCTTGCTCCAGAGTACCTTTGTAGTACACAATCTGGTAGATTATGTAGGTGCAATGGGTTTCTACTGGGGGTGAAGCATGATCTCTCTGTCCAGTGAAGGTCAGTAGATCTGTAGGTTGTGAGATTCTACAGTTAGTGAAGAGATGAGCCGAACTTGAGAACTCAGCGATGGAATTCATTTTTAATGTGAAAGCTGCAGGAAACGAATGGCAGTTTCTTATGAGAAATCAGTATGCCTGCTCTTAAATCTCAGATTTCAGAGTTCTATGCATCTTTGATGAGGGGAGCGTCAGTTAGCTAATCAAATGGACTGAAAGGCAGGGTGCTAACAAATGTAAAAATATTCCACCACATGTGGTTCTGAGGTCGCCTGAGTTTGCCAGTTGTACAAAAATCTTCTTAGGAATGAATGATGAACCTGGTAGTCTGGGAAAAAAAATGTTGGTGAATTTTAAATCCAGGACAGCCAACTATCAATAGTATCAGTCCGTGTGTGTATTGCAGACATGGAAACTGTCATTTAAATGAATGATAGATGGTATGCCAGGCCCGGGGTATGTAAGTTCCAACTATTTATTTCTCTTCAATTTTCTGAGTATGTGTTGCTGTGACTTAGTAAGAATATGAATACTGGGTAGATGGTTGGGTTCTGGTACTAGACTGTTGTGTAAAGCCTCTTTGTTCCGTCTGGTTGGAAAGGTCTTTTCTCCTAGTTCTGACCCAAAACCTATTCTGAAAGCAGTTCATTTATTGGGTGGTTACACCTTTGAGTAGGTAAGCCTGGCTCATTCCCATGCAGAAAAGTCTTTGTGGGTTACCCAGGGGAGCCTTGGCAGTATGTGTACCTTTGTAGAGTTAAGAGAGCCCTTGCCCTTTTACTTGCTGTTTCACTTTTTGTAAAGACTCTGTCATACCTAGGTAGTCTGAAGCAGGAGAACTGAGTTTTGCAACAGCCACAAGGTTTGACCGAGTTCCCCTCAGCCCTCAAAGAAAACCCAAACCAAACTTGGAAAACTAAACTTAGTCTTTTGACAACTCCCTCCCAGCGACCACTTGCAAAAGCGCACAACTTCAAGACATCCATAAGATCTTGTACATTTTGAAGATACATTGGCTGGTTAACATAAATAGTTTGTTAAACTTATCTATAAAACACGGATGGCTTTCTCTTGAAACTTTTAGACTTAGTTTTGAAGTATAATAAGATTTACCAGAGGGGTTTTTTTCTTTTTTTTAATTCTATTTGAGCAAGAATTTAGCAGTATGGATGTATTTCCAAAGTTTGGCTCACAACAGGGTGGGTTATCCAGAAATGGACTGGTTGCCAGTTTTGTTTGCCCAGTCTGTCTTGGTTGTGCCCCTTCCATGGACCACTTTTGCTCTGGCAACTTCTTTCTCAGTTCTGTTGGGTGTTTTTTATGTGTCTGTGTCTTGGAAAGCCATGATGATGGAGCCTGGGATCTCACCTCCAGTCTTTCTAGCTGTATAATGTTAATGCATTTCCCCTTTGCTGCTATGTTAGTGGCTTTTCTCAATTATTTTATACCACAAAGCTCTTTAAAACTCGAGTTGCTCTGTACTTGGATTTATTCGTGATTATGTAAGAGCAGACCATACACACACATGCACCCACACCCACATACACACACACACACACACACACACACACACGCATGCACGCACGCACGCACATGCAATGAGTGTGCATATATAATCTTTGAACAGGTGGAGATCAGCTCTTAGATTCTGCACGTATCGTAGCCAGTAGGGTGCTGTTTGCATCAACCTTTTGTAGACCCTTCAGTGGCCTGCTTTTGCTCATAGGTCCACAGGTCACAGCATGGCCCTCCCCATGATCCTCATGTGCCTCTTGCATTAATATTTCTCTTGTCCTTGAGTGTGCCCAAGCTGCTCTGCCACTTAGGGCACCTTTCTTTGCATAGTTAGTACCTTGTTTAGTTATGGCAACAAACAAACAAATAAAAAACCTTTCCTTTGAAACCTTAATGATTTTTTTTTTTTTTTGGTGGTCTCTCCCCTCCCATTTCTCCTGTTAGATTGTAAGGCCCATGAGTGCAGTGTGTATATGTCTGTCTGTGTGTTTCTAGCCCTGGGTCCTAGGACAGCTACACATAGTTGGATATCTCAGTAAAAGCTTGTTGATTCAAAGAAAGAAGTGATATTTTGCCATAGAACTAGTTTTCCTGACTGTCCAGAAGGAGGCACTGCCTCATCTATCCTTACCCCACCCCTCTGACATGAATAACATGAAAGGTATTTCCGTGTTTTACATTTGTAGTCACTTGGAGCTACTCCCAAATTCCCCAGAAGGTATATTTGCATCCACCACTGTTAGACTGTCCTAGACAATGAGAGCTCCCTATTCTTTGTATATATTAAGTACCTTACCACACTGTTAGCTGCATTGGAATGTGGGTTTGGTTGATATGGGTTGAGAAACTGACACATTGGGAAAGAGCAACCAGTTTCCAGTTGTAGGTTGCAAGTGAATGGGAGGTCTGAGGGATGGGTGGCACTCTTGCCCAGAGCTCACTTCCTTTCTCTGTCCCGCAGTTCTGATGCAGTTCTGCTTGGTCAGAGTAGACACTGGCTTGCGATAGTGCCATTTGCAGGGGACAGTGTGGGCTAATTCCAGTCTGCATGGAGTAGTGTTTTTTCTTGCCTTTTCCTTTTCAGTCCCACCCCCAATCATTTTAATCTTTTCACCCTCATTAATCAAACAGAAAAGTAGCAGGCCAGAGTGATGGATGTAAGAAATCCTAGCCAAGCATCTGCTGTATAAAGTTCTTTCTGTTAGAAATTACTACTGTTAGAGGTAGTCTTGGAAGAACAGCCTCTTTTTCTAGTGTCTTATTGTATGTGGGGGTCAGGATTGGGTCAGCGTTTATTTGAAATTTGTATAAATCTCTCCACTTTTGGAGTGCCAGTTTTGTGTTACGAGCATGGTTTTTACGTTTCTACCCACTTGAGAAGGCATCTTACTCTGTGCGTGAGATGCCCGGATCCTTATGCAGCAGTAGCACCAGGCAGCCCGCTGTGGACCTGTACCCCAGGAGTCCCATGTGTCAGGTCGAGTTGTCTTTGAGCGTTGTCCCTAATGCTTATCATCTTACAGCTGCTTGAACAGTGTCTCCTGACTGCTGAATATGCTGTGGCAGCCATCTTTACACAAAGTAGGGGTTATATGGCCCATTCATGATGTAGTACCTTGTTGCTCCTTGGAGCTGATACTGTGCTTAGTTTAAGATATCTTCTGTTCTTTGTTAGACTTAACAGAAATATAGTAGTTACAGTTAACATTGGTGACACTGTGAATTTGGCTTGAAAAACGTCCCATGTCCTCGTTTTCATTAGAGCGTGGTTTTCAGGAGAAGACATGGTAGCAGTGTTTGGAGGAGATGCTTCAAGGCGCTCAGTGTAACAGAAGTGCTGGTGCCGCAGGAAAGGGAGGGGCTCTGGGCACTGTAGGTTGTGAGCAGTTCTGTGATGGAGGCTCATTGCCCCGTCACTCTATTGCTATCAGATTACCGCCTTAAAGGTCTGCCAAGCTCACACAAGCCAGCCTTGGGTTTCCCTTGTTTTTAGCAGATGTCCTTGAAGAGGAAGATTAGATGGGTCTTTCTAGGTAACGTCCAGTCTCAGCTTTTGCGCTTTCCCGTATCTTCTTAAATTAGTGAGTTGCCATTCTTTCAACTTAGCCATCTCCAGCGGGGGTTATTTGTGGCGGTTGCAGCTTTCGGTGTGGTCTGGTTACAAGTTAAAAAGCTTCAGAAGTCTATATAACTTGCCATAATTTTAACACTTTGCACTGTTTTGATGATCTGATTTACACAGGTACCGTATAAAATCCCACCTCTGCTGTACAGTCGCTGGAACAGCGAGTGAGCTCTGCTTTTTATGACCAAGTTATGGGATGAGTAATTACTCTCTAGAGTGAATGGCTCAAAATGAAATAACTGTATGCTTAAGGTGCGATGTGACACCAGATGTACTTAGGCCTCAGAGGTATGTAATTATCTCGCTACACCGACACATACACACAAGCATGTTTACGCTTGTGGCAGGAGTTTTACTTGCAGAGGAAACCCCACTTTCTGGTAAGTGAAAGAACAGTCCATTATCTTTGAGGGATTCAGAAATTGCTTTGCTTTACAGGAGCCATCTCAATCCCCTGCATTCTTTAGGGCATAATTTAAACAGTGCTCCATCAGTGGATCCTGGAATAAACAGGTATACTCCGGCCTTTAGATACTAAGGGAGGTTTAGGGATTTGCCCAGAGCGTCAGGCCTCTCCATCCCCGGCTGCTGCTTTCGCTAACTTGATCCATGCTTCATTCTTAGACTCGGTCTTGATTATCAGTTATATTCATTAAAGGCCACACCTGTATTTTGGCTTTCCACTGCAAGTAAGATCTTTTGTTAGGCTACTTAGATTTTAAGTTTTATATATTCTGTCTGGTCTCATGGATCACGAAGAATTAAAGGTGCTAGTACTTTAAATTCATTTGTTTTTCCTCCTTTTAATTGAGTGTTAAAGTAATCCTTGAGTCACATAAAAATGTGACTTTTTTTTTTTAATAAAAATTTCTGCTAGCTACACAGGCAAGTTTTCTGTGCTGTTATTGAATGGTATTAACTTGCTCAGCTGGCCCCACGTTCCCTACCATAGGACCAGATACTTGTCTTGGAGATTGAGGGTGGTGGTTAGGACCTAGCTAGCTCCCTGTTCACAAGCCCAGGAGATGAGAATTCCTTACCTAGGGAGCCACAGAGCCCTGTAGTGGCTGCTCACGCCTCCCCTGGGCTAGAGAAAGCAAGCAGAGGTGGGGCTTGGCCTTGGGACTGGGAGCGAAACTCACTGAAGGGACCTCACTTGTTTGTGGTGTGATGGTTACATGTGATCCTCCCGAGAGAAGTTAAAGAAGGACAGTAATAGGCTACAGATGCCACAGCCACAATGTCACCTGAGCTTTTTAAGCAATCTAGAAACATTAAGGATTCAAATTTTTTAAATTAGAATTCACAGATAATTTATGAAAAAACTAGTAAGTTGTTAGCTCTGTGCCGGTTATCGAAGCAGTGAGGAAAGAGACGTGGATGTCTGTGGCGTCGGTAGCCACTAGCCGTGTGCCACCATTGAGCATGCACATGCGCAGCACTTTCCATGTAGAACATGGGCATGTGGCCGGCTAGAATTGAGATAATACACACAGAAGATTTTGAAGACTTAAATGTGAAGACAACAAAAAGAATTAAATATATTATGACTTAATTAAATGAAGTAACATTTTGTGTTAAATGTATGATTAATTTCACATTTTAAACTTTAAAGTATGGCTAATAGAAGATTAAAATTACATCTGTGCATAATATCTAATTGTGCAGGTGTTTTGATCTAGTTTTAGTTTAGTTGTCATGGTTTTCTTATATATTTGAAGTTGACTTTTTAGCAGCTTAACACTTAAAACTTAGATCCAAGACACTGAGTCTTCATTTTGGTTTCCTTTCAGGTTGAGACAATTTTTTGTTCTACATTTCTAAGACTGATGAAGGGTGGGGGATGATCACTTTATTGGCCAAGTGTTTGCTAATAATCTGGACTTAGATATTACTTCTTATTATCATAGGAAGTTCAGTGAGTTAGTGTTTATAAAGTTTTTTATTTCTAGGCAGAATATAGAGTAAGTGCTAAAATGATATAAACTTATCCCTTTAAAACAAACTAGAATTCATGGTAATTAGAAGAAGCTGCCTCTAAGCTTCACCTCCTTCCCTTTCTCGCTCTTCTCTCCACCCCCACTTTCTCTTTGTTTGAAGACCGATAAATGGATTTCCCCTGAATTTAAAAGTGCATTTGGCATCGGATTAAACATAACAGGGAGACAGACCAGTGGGTAATTTCTTTTGTAATAGTTTTCATTGTGGTCCCTGGATCAGCAGGTTCGTCATCACCTGGGATTTGGTTAGACATGTGAGTATACTGACTGGAAAGTTGAAGCTAGGATCCAGCACCTTGGGATTTTAATGTCTTCCAAGTAATTTAAATATTAACATCACCATTGGCTTAGTATGCACTGTTCAGTGTCACACAGAGAAAGAGAACCTGGATCTTCAAGACAGATTCTAGAAACTAAATTTGATTGCGCACACAAAGAAGTCAAGATAAGATGATGGACTGGCCAAAGATCCACAGCAAGGTGATGACGTGCCCAGGAGGGAGGATTGTGGGAACCCTGCTGGAACTAGAGAAAGGGGAAAAAAGTCATTGTGGCTTCTCCGCTTTTCCTGCCAGCCTTCCCCCAGTGCCTCTCACAGGCTGAACCCCAGGAAAAGCCAGGTGACCCAGGAGTTCAGAGAGTGGTGTGTACCTTGGTAGTGATCAGGAGTCCTGAGATACAGTGTCACGGAGCCCAGGCTCTGTGGGCAAACAGGCTTAGAAGTGGCACATCTAGTTACTGCACTTTCAAATGAAGCGGTATTTTAATTAAAATATTTGAGAGGAATTTTTAATGTTAAAAAATCTGACTATAATAGTCTTCTTACTAGAGTACGTACATGTTTATGAAAACTAAAATGTTTTTTGAAATAATTTTACTGCATCCGGGGAATTCTTTACAGGGACTTGAGACCACAGGCGATGGCTTTTGTGGGTTTTTTGGAGTTTGATGCTTTCTTCCTGTTGTCGGTCTATTTTGACTCTTCCTAGTTGAGGGGTTACCAAGCTGCCCATGGTTGTTAGTGCCATCGGATGGCAGACCCAGGAAACACTGTCATTTCCCGTTTAGCAGCTTGCTCTCATCCCCTAGCTTAAGCAGTTCATAGAGTATGAAGTGTTAATATTTACATCCTCCTTTGAAGGTGCCAGGCAGCGGTCAGAAGTACTTTTAAAATTCATTGTATTAGAGCAATCTCCAATGATGTGTTAGTGGTGTCCACAGTCTGCTCATGAAAGAAGCACCAGGCGTTTTGAGCAGAAAGGGATTTAATACACAAAATTGGTTACAATGCATTTGGAAGGAGCTGAGGGCGAAAGTGTTGAGGTTAATGCTGGATCAGCGAATGGGTTTAAAGTAGGTTTATGTGTGTGAGCACATGGCATAGGTGAGTTCTGAAGGGACAAAGGGACAAAGTGAGGAGGAGATGCTACCCACTCCCTGGGTCAGACGAGGGCTGAGTGATCTGTTGCGTAGCTTAGATTCTGCTGCTTAGAAACCACACAGATGATGCGGGCCATGTTCAGCCCTTTGCTGCTGTGCCTGTGGGTACCACTTGAAACAGGAACCAAAGGTCTTTCCCTCCTCATCTTACAGTTTCCTGTTACTGTTCCCACGGGCAGAACCAAACTGGAAGACAAATGACACGGGAGTTTGGAATATGTAGTTGGTAGACTTTCAGTCCAAGTGCCACTTTTGTCATTACACATGCAGAGACTTGAGGCACGTCAGACAGGTATGTACGGCAGAGTTAGAACGCGGATTCAGGCAGTGTTATCGCAGCCTTTCCCTGAGCTCCTCCTTGGGTTGTGCTTCTGTGTCTGATGATTGGATCTTTATCCTTGTTGCTGAGCGCCCCAAATGAGTGGCTGTTTCTCTCTCTCTCTCTCATATATATATATATATATATATATATATATATATATATATACACACATACACACACATATATATAAATAATTTTTTTTCTTATTTAACACTTTTCTTTTGATTTCTCTGGAGCACTTCTCTTCACATCATCACTGATTTTGTAGCCAACACACGGGGACGTTTCGGCTTCTGTTTCACCTTGGTTTTTCCCTGACCTTTAATCCCTAGGAGTGTTTACGGTATGTTCTGGCCTTGAGCACTATAGAGCTGCACTGAGACACGATTCCCTCCTCTTATGAAGGTTCTTGCTTTTCTTCCTTTTCTCCCTTTCTTAAATATTGATCACTGTCTCGGATTGAGTTGGAATTTAGATATAATATGCTTTTAATGTTCATTTTTGTATTAAAGTGTAATAAAAACAGCAAGCAGACATTGTTGTGCCTTCTCCTACTGAAGAGACGGTACAGTCTCTGAGGAGTCTGCAGGCTCTCCTTGAGCAAGAGGAGGCCCAGGAACTGGAGAACACTCACTTTCCAGTGCCCAACATCTGCCCGCTCTGCAGTGTGTACGCTAAGTGCGACACCAGCCGTTGACTTACTTTAAAAAAGAAACACTTAACTAGGATAAGCAGTAGAACTGAGGGTGGACCCCCCAGCTGACTGGAGGCCAGGGCTTCCGTTAGATCACTTGGGGGAATGTCTCAACCTCTTACTTTTAAAATGAGGAGAATTGCCAAGATTTCCAAGAAGATAGTGAAAAAAATTAATAATAAAATAGAATTCACTATGAGATATTGTGACACCTAGAGAACAAATAGCCCTAAAATAAGTTGCCATAAAATAAGTTCTCCTACAGTATCTTCAGATGTGCAAATAGGTGATTTACATGGACATCCAACCCTGTTATAAAGTATCCACCATAAAATATCAAACACAGATTTCTAGGTCTGTATCAGTGGAGTGAAAATACTCCCAGGCTCTGTAGGAAGCTTTTCAACTCTTATTTCCTAGTATTCTCCAGTTCTTTACCTGCTCACACCTAACTTTGTAAAAATGGGAGGTTCATAAGATAGACCTCTTAACTTTGAGGTTATTTTTTGTTTTGTTTTGCTTTGCTTTGCTACACTAGAGAAAGTTTGAGGGAGAGTGTCAGCTCTTTGGTTTCCTGCTACCTCTCTGTGCCTCTCCTCCCTTGGTTTTTGTGGTTAATGTCAAGCCTTCCAGAATTTTCTGTGTCACTGTGGTAGTCACCTTCGAGTTGCTGTGAAAAGGGTTCCTGGAGATAATTACGAAGATGACAGATTAATTTTATCCTGCGTCTTTGGAGGTTCCAGTCTAAGATTGGCCATGTCTACCTGCTCCGGCCCTCTAGGCCTACTGGAGGGTCCTGTGGTGGAGCACACTGCTTAGGTCATGGCCCATGATGCTTGGTTTTACAAGCTCCAGTTCATGCGTGGTTGCTCTGTGGTTTTGGGCTGTGCAGGGATGTATGGTGGAGCAGACTCACCTAAAGTCAGATGAAAAAGAGAAAGACAGCTGGGAAAGAACTAGGGTCCTATAGTCCCCTGGAGCACAGCAGGCCTCCTGAGAGTGACCCAAGGCTTAGCAGTGGCCTTCATCTCCTGAAGGCTCTGCAGCCAGCAGGCGTGTCCCCCTAGGAAGCACACTTTAACCCAGGGACCTGAAGTGGTAGCAGCCGCCGAGTGATGCTGTCCTCTCAGGCTTTACCTCAGGTCTCAGGACTCTTTGTCTTTTATTGAAGTCTGCTTAGGTGTGGCAGTCATTTTAGACTGTTTTTAGACAGTCTTCTTTCAAAGTGAGAAAGTGAGACTATACATACAACACAGTACACACACACACACACACACACACACACACAAAACTATTAATTTAAAAAAAAAGCTTCGTAAGAAAAGACTTAATCCTTAAAACACGCCATGCTCACTGATGTTCTTAATAACGCTTCCTCAGTTCCATTAGAAAATGCTTTGTGTGACCGACCGCATTGATTTTTTGACCTGTGAGTGAATCACAACTGAATCACCATTTGCAAACCCTGTTTCTTAAGCCAGTGTAGTAGTTTTACAGATACCTTAGGTTAGGGGAGCTTCCTGTGCTCTTATCCAGAGACCATAAATATCTGAGGCAAACAAATAATTGCAGCGTAAAAAAAAAAAAGAGTGGGAAGATTCTTTGCCCTGCATTAGGAAGCCAGACTTCTTGGGTTGTACTCTGCTCTAGGTCACTGTTATTCTATGTTGTTACCTTTTTTTTCGATGTGTGACAAAGCTTTACAAATGGAATTACTAGTATATTTAAAAGATCATACAATAAACGGCACACACTTCCCGTATACTTTCCCTTCCATCACATTGATTCTAGTGAAGCTTCCAGAGATCCTGCTTATCACGCCATAGACATTTTAACTCACCCAAATGACTTAATGGCATTAATTGACTTGTAGATGTTGGGGAGAAAGCCAAGATATCAGGACAGACCTAAAAATGCTTAGTGTGGGCTAGGCATGCTGGTTGCACACCTCTAGTCCCAGTAATCACCAGGCTGAGACACGTGATCATGAGTTTGATTGAGACCAGCCTGGAATCCATAGCTCCTGCCACAGAAAACCAGACAAAGGGAAAAACAAGACTAAGCTACTGAGAGGTGCTAGTGTCTCAGCCGTCCTCGAAGGAAGCAAAATGTGTTTAAATATTATTTAAAAGACAAAGATTCATTTACAGTTTTTGCTATTAACTTTAGCAGCTAGGACTTTGGAATAGCCTATACAGCATAATTTCTATTTCTGAAGATACAAAAACAAGTGTTCCCTTTAGATTAGAAGATAATGTAATGATCACATTTGCAGTTGGTGTTTTATGCACTTTCATTTTTGAATATTAATTTGTATCCATTAGGATTCATAAAATTTGTGGTGCGTGGGGCAAATCTGGCCTGCCACCTGTTTTTGTGTAGCCTGAAAACCAAGAATGGTTCCTTCTTTTTTCTTTTTTTTTTTTTTTTAAGTGTTTAGAAAAATTATTTCAGAAACCTCTTTTCTGCTATGTGAAACTCATATGAAATTCAGTTTTGAGCCATGAGTAAGCTGTCTTGGAGCGTGTCCTGCTCAGCTCACTGGTTTGCAGCGTCGTCCCTTCAGGTTGCTTAACAAAATACTGAGGGACTGTTAGATAGGAGAAATGTGCCTCAGCTTTAGAGGTCAGGAAGGGCTTCCTTGGAAGTCTCAGGGTCAGTGTGCCTGCAGGCTTGGAGCCTGGGGAGGGGCATTTTAGCAGATAGTACTTTGTGAGAACTCTCACATGGCTGCAGATGTGCTGAGGGCTTTCTCTTGTGCCTTCTTGAGAAAGGGCACTAATTCCACTCGTGTAATGTTTGTACTCTGGAAGCCCTCAGTCTCATGCCATCACATTGGGGGGTACCTAGCATTCAGACCAAGGCAGTTTACAAAGTCTCCGTGACTGCTTTTATGTCAGTGAGTTAAGTAGTTGCCAGAGATTTCATTCCCTGCAAAACCTTAAATACTTACTTCTGGGTCCTATACAGAAAATTTGCTACCGATGGCCTACATGGTTTGTATTTTATCATGTCAACAAAATTATGTATAAAAGTTTCAATGTAAAATGCTATGCTCACAAAGCTAGATAATAAAAATGAATTGGAAGTTAAAAACATGAATTTTTTCCTCTCCTACGGTTTGTAGTCCAGCTTCTTGGGGGAATAATAGTGATAAATTTTGAAAAAATGGTATAGTTTCTGAAATGAGTGAGCACTGTAAAGGTTGTTCAGATTTGACAGCTTTTCTTCTATTTCTGTGTGCCCACCATCACTTCTCCCTCCATTGTGTGCTTCTTATTTTTCATCCATCCAGTGAATACTTGCCTTCACAGTAAACAGTGATCATATTCTCTTCTCCCACCCACTTAGTGGTTTTCAGTACTTAAGTTTGTCTTAATGGGTTCATCCCTAAAAGGTTGGAGTTGGTTTTCTCTGCTGATTTGCCAAAGAGTACATGCAAATAGCAAAGGGGGTGGATGGCCAACAGGAGGGCTCTGTCACATCTCCACATTTGTCCATAAGCTCAGTTGTTGTGTTTCAGATGAGGACATCTACTTGATATCCTACAGTACCCCAACCCTCAAACCTGCCTTGTGCTCGATGCCACTTCTAGTCAGTTGTGGCCCTTTGTGAATCAAGGGAGAAGCAGCTTTTTATTCTATGATTATTTGAGCAATCAAGTGTATCAGTCCCTGCTCACCATCTAGCCCTTCCTCGTGTGTAGCTGGTCTTGAAGAAGAAAAAATAGGAGTGCCACACTAGTGAGTTCCAGTGAGACCAAGGCTATCTCTAGGTCTGAGATTTTTTTTCATACCACTATCCATCTATATCTTTAGTATAGATATAAAGAAGCCTATGTGAGAAGCCATGTAAATAGAGAACTTTGAAAGGTAAAGATTAGGCGGCTAGTGCTTGCATGTTAAAAGTTTTCTTTTAATTACTTAAGAGGACGCAGAATCCTCTCTGAGAACTGGTATGTTCTTTGTAGAAGTCAGAAAGTCCAGCTTTGTGCTTTTCAAGTTTATAGTGCATTTGAAAGACCAGTAAAGGCAGAAGAGAAGGGGACCCAGTGCCTGATCAGGGCTTGATTAAGTGACAGCCTGAGAGTGGAGAACATTAAACAGTGAGGGAAAAAAAAAAAAAAAAAAAAGAGTCAGGAACTCACTGAGAGCAGTTCATGGCCACTTGGTATGGGGCCAAAGCCCCAAATATGTCACTGTCCCCTGAGGAGTCACTGCTATTGCAGACTGTGATCACTGAACTCTGTGGAAATCACTCAGTCGCTGCTTTCTAAGAATCGTGTTTGCTCCTCACCACCATTCCATGACGACTTAGAAACTGCCCATATTTATCTAACTTACTTCTTAAGTGTTTTATGGCACTGTTGAGACCGTCACCAGGACTTCAGATATGTTCTACCAAAGAGCTGCACCCCCATCCTTTGAAGGAGGGACTTGTTAGCTGAACGAGTTTGGCCTTAAACCCAAGAGTGCTTCTGCATCCTAGAGTGGCTGGGGTGACAGGTGGGAAGGTAGCGCTGGACACAGAAATGCTTGCGTGTCTGTTTAGGTGTTGAGAAAAGCAAGATCTATATTTTTTCAAGATCACTGACCTATGTAGTTAGGCCTGAGTCTGGATCAGTTCCAGAGTCTGAGCTTTTTCTGGCATCAAACCCTGAAAGAACAGAGGTCATGCTCGGACAGAGTGTAGTAGGTGACTTTCTGGCTTTAGGTCCCAGTGCCTTTTCTGATTGGCTGACCGATGTTTGGGTTCTTGTCCCCACACAGATAAGATGTAAAGTTGTTTGTACCAACTCCACAGGACCGTTGTGAGGAGTCGGTGAGACTGTATGTAGATAGCCTCCTGCTCAGCTGTGCATGGCAAGAACTCTGCTCTCTCTTATACTCCTAGCAGACAATTTTCCATAGTTTAAGAAAATATTTAATAAATTCTAGAAAAAAAAAACACCCTTTATATAGGTCCCAGGGATTGAACTCAGGTCATCCCAGTTTGCACAACAAGCCCCTCTGACTACTGAGGAATCTAGCCAACCAGGAATTTTTACCCTTAAAAGCTCATGTCATTAAATGATCATGGTTAATTTTAACCTTAGAGTCTGCCCTACTCATCTGATAGTCTTGAAGGCAGATAGCATGGTGTTTGGTTTTCATTCACGTACACTTGGGGATGTATACAATTGTAGAAACTTAACATCTCATTAGTCAAAATAATCACCAACTACCAGTCAAGAGAGCAGACAATACAGTGTGTCCAACATCAGAGATGCCTTGTAAGATACTGAAAATATTCCGGAGAGCTTCTTAAAGGGATCAATCCGAACATCCAAACGTGAGCTCAGGTCACCTAACACTAAAGTAGTCAGATCTAGGGAGTGATAGAGTATACATTTATTTATTGTAAAGGTTTATCAACTTCTAGTTCTATAAAATGGCGGATAGTACACAGTGCTCACTTACTGGAACAAAGAAAGGATGGATTTGACTTTGATCCAATGTTCCAGTCAGCTAACTCTGCAGTAGATAATTGTGATTGAACTAAAGGGTAAATTCTCTCACAGAATGCAGTGCTTGGCTCACCAAGAGCCAGCAGTTCCCATCAGGGTTAGAGGTCTTCGTGTCTTAGAATGAGCGGCAGAAGTACACCGTCTATATGGAAAACCCAGGGCGGTGACATTACATTGCTAAACCCTCCGCTCTATATGTGCTGGCTGCACAGTGCATCCCAGGTGACGTGCTGCTTGATGAGTACAATACAGTTAGGGTTTTCACTGTAGCTTTCTATCCTAGTTTCTCATGAGCATGCGCGCGCGCGCGCGCGCACACACACACACACACACACACACACACACACACACACGCACAGACGCACACCCCTTCACACTCAACAAGCCTTTGTGTGTAGAATATTGCTGCCTCAGAAGTGGAGCTGGATGAATTAGCTCAGGTGAGTTACTGAAGGTCAAGGCCAAGGCAGAAATTGTGCTTGTGAAGTGAGGACATTCACTCCCCTTTGCTTCTCCTGATGCCAGACCTCCAACAGAGAGCTGACTGCCTTGCAGCTCAGGCAACACAATGAGGTAGGGGGAGGGGGACGAGGGGGAGGGGTGTCCTTTGATTACAACCCAGCCTTTCTTGACAGCCAGGTGGTGATAAGAGCACTTACATCACTGTGACACAGAGCCAACTGATTACCCACAAGACTCCTGCTAAGCCAAACTCTCAAATGGAGGGGCTGGCATCATAAAGGAGAAACCCCCCTTTCCCCTTCCTCCCACATATACCCTCACCCATGGCTGGTGCCTGCCCCCACAATAATGATAAGTACAATAAAAGTCAAATTTTGTGGATATAGATCTCCAAGCCTCCTCCCCTTATGGGGAGGCCGTAGATAAACCAGCTAAGGAAACCTCATCTTAAAGCTTAAATGAATATCTAGTTCTATTCACAAGGAAATGAATTCCTAGATAACTTCTAAGGCCCAAGATGAGCTTCCAGCCAGGCGCATGTACTTTCCAAGGGAAGATCGCGGAGCCTGCACTGTGTGGAGTGCTTACGTGAGATGCCCTTGCTGCACCAAGACTTTGCTTTCTGTGGAAGGTTTCAAAGGACACACAAATTTCTGGCCTTCTCTAGGGTCTGAATATACCCAGTCTGGTCTGTTCTTGTGAACTGTTTTTTGAAAACTTCATTAAATTAGTAAAGATAAAGAACTCATGTTACAACACCTTCGCAAGACAGTGGGGAAAACGTTGTTCTAGGTCCTTGTTATCCGATCATAGTCACTGACGTAGCATTTCTTACGGTTATATTTTTCTATGCATTAAAGGGCTTTGTTACCTGTGCATTGTTACATCTGGCTGTTGGCTTAGAAACAGACTAAGAACTTTTTTTCTTATGTTATACATGCTGACATTATTTTAATGACCAATAAACAGTGGGCTTATCGTATTTTATGTAACCATCATCTTTGCCTTTAGCTGGCTTCCAAGTTTTCTCCCTGATGGCAGGCAGTGTTCCCTCTCGTTAGGCACCGCCTGGTGCTGTGTCTTAGGTTTCCAGGGTGGGCAGTGGGGCTAAATGGCATGTTGGGTGGTTTTTTTGTTTTTGTTTTTGTTTTTGTTTTTGTTTTGGAGACAAGGTTTCTCTGTGTAGCCCTGGCTGTCCTGGAACTCACTCTGTAGAACAGGCTGGCCTCAAACTCAGAAATCCACCTGCCTCTGCCTCCCAAGTGCTGGGATTAAAGGCATGCACCACCACCGCCCGGCACGTTGGATGTTTTTATGGCACTCCATACGCATTGCCAAGCTGCCTACTATACTAGTCTCTGCACTGACTACCACACTGGATTGTTTCCTGTTTTCGCCACATTAATAGCAAAAGTAAACTGTTAAGTTCACTGTGAAAATTTAGGGGTATTCATGAAAGCTAAAATGTTTGTGTATTTTTCACATTTTCTCTTTGATGGGTTTTGTTTATATTCTCCTTCCCACTGGTTGGTACAGGTTTGTAGAGGATTTCAACAGTGCTGAGTCAAAGTGGTACTGAGCAGGAGCTCAGCAGACCTTGGTGGCCTGAGTCCCCACCTCTGCCCTGCCCTGAGGGCCAGGAGAGAGTGTGAAGTATCTGCAGGTGCTGTCACCTGGAGGAGAGAGTGTGAAGTATCTGCAGGTGCTGTCACCTGGAGGAGAGAGTGTGAAGTATCTGCAGGTGCTGTCACCTGGAGGAGAGAGTGTGAAGTATCTGCAGGTGCTGTCACCTGGAGGAGAGAGTGTGAAGTATCTGCAGGTGCTGTCACCTGGAGGAGAGAGTGTGAAGTATCTGCAGGTGCTGTCACCTGGAGGAGAGAGTGTGAAGTATCTGCAGGTGCTGTCACCTGGAGGAGAGAGTGTGAAGTATCTGCAGGTGCTGTCACCTGGAGGAGAGAGTGTGAAGTATCTGCAGGTGCTGTCACCTGGAGGAGAGAGTGTGAAGTATCTGCAGGTGCTGTCACCTGGAGGAGAGAGTGTGAAGTATCTGCAGGTGCTGTCACCTGGAGGAGAGAGTGTGAAGTATCTGCAGGTGCTGTCACCTGGAGGAGAGAGTGTGAAGTATCTGCAGGTGCTGTCACCTGGAGGAGAGAGTGTGAAGTATCTGCAGGTGCTGTCACCTGGAGGAGAGAGTGTGAAGTATCTGCAGGTGCTGTCACCTGGAGGAGAGAGTGTGAAGTATCTGCAGGTGCTGTCACCTGGAGGAGAGAGTGTGAAGTATCTGCAGGTGCTGTCACCTGGAGGAGAGAGTGTGAAGTATCTGCAGGTGCTGTCACCTGGAGGAGAGAGTGTGAAGTATCTGCAGGTGCTGTCACCTGGAGGAGAGAGTGTGAAGTATCTGCAGGTGCTGTCACCTGGAGGAGAGAGTGTGAAGTATCTGCAGGTGCTGTCACCTGGAGGAGAGAGTGTGAAGTATCTGCAGGTGCTGTCACCTGGAGGAGAGAGTGTGAAGTATCTGCAGGTGCTGTCACCTGGAGGAGAGAGTGTGAAGTATCTGCAGGTGCTGTCACCTGGAGGAGAGAGTGTGAAGTATCTGCAGGTGCTGTCACCTGGAGGAGAGAGTGTGAAGTATCTGCAGGTGCTGTCACCTGGAGGAGAGAGTGTGAAGTATCTGCAGGTGCTGTCACCTGGAGGAGAGAGTGTGAAGTATCTGCAGGTGCTGTCACCTGGAGGAGAGAGTGTGAAGTATCTGCAGGTGCTGTCACCTGGAGGAGAGAGTGTGAAGTATCTGCAGGTGCTGTCACCTGGAGGAGAGAGTGTGAAGTATCTGCAGGTGCTGTCACCTGGAGGAGAGAGTGTGAAGTATCTGCAGGTGCTGTCACCTGGAGGAGAGAGTGTGAAGTATCTGCAGGTGCTGTCACCTGGAGGAGAGAGTGTGAAGTATCTGCAGGTGCTGTCACCTGGAGGAGAGAGTGTGAAGTATCTGCAGGTGCTGTCACCTGGAGGAGAGAGTGTGAAGTATCTGCAGGTGCTGTCACCTGGAGGAGAGAGTGTGAAGTATCTGCAGGTGCTGTCACCTGGAGGAGAGAGTGTGAAGTATCTGCAGGTGCTGTCACCTGGAGGAGAGAGTGTGAAGTATCTGCAGGTGCTGTCACCTGGAGGAGAGAGTGTGAAGTATCTGCAGGTGCTGTCACCTGGAGGAGAGAGTGTGAAGTATCTGCAGCTGCTGTCACCTGGAGGAGAGAGTGTGAAGTATCTGCAGGTGCTGTCACCTGGAGGAGAGAGTGTGAAGTATCTGCAGGTGCTGTCACCTGGAGGAGAGAGTGTGAAGTATCTGCAGGTGCTGTCACCTGGAGGAGAGAGTGTGAAGTATCTGCAGCTGCTGTCACCTGGAGGAGAGAGTGTGAAGTATCTGCAGCTGCTGTCACCTGGAGGAGTTTAGGACAGTGGAAAGATTTTACTGAGTGATTCAGTTTTTTTTGTTTTGTTTTGTTTTGTTTAGACTTATATCTAGATTTGTATAAATTTCCTTGCCGTTCCTGGATTTTATTTTTATTTAGTTTTTTGAGACTTTTTTTTTTTTTTTTTAAACATAGATAGCCAAAGATTGGTCTGGACTCCCGCTTGCTCTTCCTGTCTCAGTCTCCCAAGTAGTGAGGTGGCAGGTGTGAGCGCTGCACTTGGCGTCTGGAGTTCGCCGCCACCCCGTTCTGTATTTCTTTTAGTTTATAACATTTTCTTCTCTTTAAGCCACTGAGATGTCTCTTTTGTATTTTAGACTCTTAAAACTAATGATGGTTGTTCTAGCCTTCTGTGTTTATTATGAAGGTATAAAAACATTTCTCAGAAATAAAAATCCCACTTTTGGATTTGAAAGTTGACACGGTTTTATAGCACAACCAAAAGTTTACAATTCTATTGCACAGTGGTGTGTCAATAATTTGTTAACACTTTTACCTGCGGCTTTTATTCAGATTATTAGGACTGTTAGCTAGTACTTGTTAGTTGCCTTGTTAGCTCTTGGGTAATTACCAGCAGTTGTGTCTCGTTAGAAAAGATGGCCAGATGGTTATCATTTTCCTTTTAGGTGAGATTTCTATAGGAATCTGTATCTCAGGATCACGTGGTGTCAGAGTGTCCAGGGAGCAATTATCAGGGCGGTCTGTTAAACCTTTTGCCTCAAGACAAGACCGTTAGGTGTGCTCTATATGATCCTCAAGGGGTGCGAGTCACTAAGCCATCCATGCAGTCAGCTTTTTTTTTTTTTTTTTTTAATTTTTTTATTTCGAGGTATGTCTGAAACCTTTACTTCATAGACAGATCACAGGAAGTTAACCTACTGGAAGCACACATTAGTCTCATCTGATTATGTTGTGAAAGCGTATTACAGGTTAGTGAGCGAACATTGGCCCTGTGAACTTTCAATTCCACATTCTATTTCGATATGAGTGTCCTAAAAATTCCCTTGTGGGTCAGATGTGAGCAGATCTTCTAAGTGAACTCCCCTGTGTCTGCTGAAGAGGTGGAGCCTTAGTTCATGAGTTCACTGCATGATTGCTGTGCTTTTTCCACACCACTGCAAACCGTCCTTGTCCTTAGAACTCAGCACTGCCCGTTTGCTCCCCGTATTTCTAGGACATTGTTGAAAGGAGGATTATTTTTCTCTGTGTGTTGTTGGGCATGAATGATTTAAATGAATTAAATGACAAAAATCTCTTAGATTAGGCAGTCTTCTTTGGGCTGGGATGTAGCTCAAGGGTAGAGCATGTGCTTAACACAGAGGGTCATTTCTCAGTATTCACAGTTTTTTCTTTGACATTAGCCTTTCTAATCCCATTATTTTCTCTCAACATCCTGTTTTTATTTTCATTTCTGTATTTAAGTCTGACTTATCACACGCACCTCATATTCTCCATTCTGCTCTCCTGTTGTAGTCCACGTTCCTCTCCTCCTCTGACCCATAGACGTGCACTGGTGCTGGAGGTAGTGGGGCTTTCTCCGTTTAAGATCTTGCTGTGAGAAGCAGACAGGTCTCCGCAAGACTGACTGCAAGACCACTCTAGTAACATAGTCCTTCCTTGAATTTCCTAAACCCAAGCTTTCTGATTTTTATCTTACTTCCTGGCTACCCTAGCCTTCTCAGTAAGGCTCCCCCTTGGATACTTTCCTGGGCCCTTTTCAGCTCATCGCCTGTCAAGAAGCTGTGTGCCAGCTTCAAATGTTTACTTTCCCGAGGAACGGACTCACGGAGTCCAAAGCTGTTCACTGTGTTATCGTTCCTTACTTAGCCGTTTGTGATTCGTGCTTAACTCGGTTTCTCCCAAATCTGTCTTTCTCTGCTTGCTCTCTGGTTCTGTGAGCACTACCACCATCCCCTGAGTTATTCAAACCAGGAAGTTATCACTGCCTCACCACTTCTAATTTCCCCACCCCTGATAGCTTTTGTTGGTAACATCTCCCTTTGACATCAGTCTTGTTGCCTTCCCTAAGTCCAGTGGCGACAGAAGGGTCATTGTAGAGCCTTTTATTGCCCTTCCCGCTGCTCTTCAGTGAACTGTCTTCTGTCTGGACCAGGTCATCTAAAAAGCATGTAGGATGGTGTCCTTTCTCTGTTTAAGATCTTTTACTGATTTCTTACTATGTCTGAGGCCAACATTCTTACTGCTGCCTACCGGCCTTTCACAAGTTGGCCTTGTCTATTTTGAGTCTTAAGTTTCCCTACCCCGTCACCAGGTGCTGTGTTCCTGTTTTGAACTTAAGATGGTTTACTGTTAGAATTCTGGGAGATAGGTAAAATCAGTGTTTTGGTATTGTTTTAGTTGGTTTATATTGTCATGAAGAAACACCACGGTGGAAAAGCTGGTTGGGGAGGAGCAGGTTATTTGGCTTCCGCTTCCGCTTCCGTCGCTGTTCATCACTGAAGGAAGTTAGAATAGGAACTCAAGCAGAGCAGGAACCTGGAGGCAGGAGCTGATGTGGAGGCTATGAATGGAGAGCGGCTGCTTACCTGCTTGCTTCCCCTGGCCTGCTCAGCCTGCTTTCTTATAGAACCCAGGACCACCAGCCCAGGGATGGCCCCACCCACAATGGGCTGGATCCTCGCCATTGATCACTAATTAAGAAAATGCTTTACAGCTGGTTCTCATGGAGGAGGCAGTTTCTCAATTGAGGCACCTTCCTCTCTGATGACTCTAGCTTCTGTTAAGGTGATCTAAAACTAGCCAGTATACTGTTGAAATACTTTTTTTTTTTTTTTTTTTTAACTTTTAAGGAAGGAAACATTTTTTGGCTTATAATTTAAAAAAATTATCTTTTTATTTTTTAATATTATACTATAATTACATCATTTCCCCTTCCCTTTTCTTCCGGCCCTCTGTTTACACCTTTCCATATACCTCCTCTTGCTCTTTCAAATTCATGATCTTTCATTAATCACTGTTACATACATATATGTATACCTATATATGTGTATATATCTCTGTGTGTGTGTGTGTGTGTGTATAAATATATATAGTTATATACACATACAAGTACAACCTACTCAGTTGGTATGTTATTTGTATGTTTTCAGGGCTGACCTTTTGTATTAGGAAGCCAGCGTGTTTGCTCCTTGCTGGAAAGGGTATATTTCCTGTGTTAACATTCTGTAGTTGCCTGCAGTCTTTGTGTAGGCCTCTCTCACTTTAGCACGTCTGTTGTCCTTGCTCAGCTCCTGCTTAGGCAGTCCTGTTGGTGAGCCTTTATGGGTGTGGTTTCTGACATTCCTAGGAGACATAGTCTCACAGCAAACTCCTTGATCTTCTGGCTCTTAAAGTCCTTCTGCCCCCACTTAAGCAGAGGTGAGCCCGAGTCTTAGGTGAGGGTGTTGTGATGTAGCTCTATCTGTTGGAACTGGGCTCCACAAGCTGCCATTTTGATTGCTTGCGGTTTTCTGTGATGGTCTCGTTTTGTTGAAAAGTGAAGTTTCCTTGGTGAGGAATGAGGACTAACTACACTTCCCTGTGGGCATAAGGACAAATATTTAGAATGTAGTTAGGGAGTGTGCTGGTTTAGTAAAGTGGTAGTTGTAGATCTTCCTTCAAGATCCATGACTTCACTAGCACCGAGTGGTTGGCTAGGTTTCCATACCAGGCATGATTTCCTCCTTGTTGTGTAGGTCTTAAGTCTGATTAGAGAGCTGTTGGTTATTGTCAAGGCATTCGAGCCACTAATGTACCCTTAGGGTTACGATGCCGTCCTTGTGGTTCGCAGAGACGGACATTATTAGCTGGGTAGGACTGTTGGGTGGGTCCCTCCTTTAGAAGTTTGCATGACATCTTCTGTACCATAAAAATTAGTCCTCAGGGAGGAAGCTTTCAGCTTAGTTCTAGCTCAGGAGCCTCTGGGCCACCTTTCTAAAGTGTACAGTACCAATTGGGCCTTAATGGCTATCTTGGGGGGGGGGCAACCAAGGGCAGTAACAATAGCCTGTAGTAGTTGGGGAGTGTCTTGGACAGTTCTGACTAGCAACTGAAAAGATGGTCTCATGTCTGGTGTTGGGGTTTGGTTAGATGGCCTTTGGTTCTTAGAGGAAGCATTGTCCATCAAGATGAGAAAACGTTGAAGTAGTCTTCTTTATAAAAATGATTGTTCTTCTGGCAAGCTCAGTCTCCGAGAGCTTGTGTGACCGTGAAAAGCCTGTTATTACATTTTGTTTTCACACATGTTTACGCATGCCAAATATTCCTGTGAAACTGTTGATAACTAAATATATATAAATGTAGAATATGATTCCTCTCTTTCTCTTTTTGCTCCATCATTCCTTTTGCTTCCATTTCTCATGATAATTAAGGATGCTGTGCTGTATGAGTCTCCTTTCTGGAAAAGTGTAGCAACCACCCTGTATCAAAAAAGGCTCTCCTTTTAGCAAATTGAGATCATCACAGAAAAACACAATTAGACAATTGAATTGTGGGGACCCTAGCCCTAATGGATACATCTACATCACAGCTTCTGCAGAGATGTCACAGGAAACATAGAGTAAAAGGGGTGTGAAAGCATTGCAGGGTTCAGGGTACCAGGAGGTGTGCTATGAAAGTCCCTAGAAATGACGGCAGGAAACAAGGTTGGGACAGTGGCAGCATCAGTGGACATGTTAACAGGGAAGGGGGTTTAATCTGTGGGATCCCACACTTAGAGAACTACAGGGAATTAATGACTGACAGAAAGAGAATTGGCTCTTCCCAGGGCTGAGCCCCTGATTGATTCTCCAGTGCAGAATGGTCAGTTCCAGAACCATGTACACACAGACAACAGAGATGGACTCAGCACGTGGGGTTTATATATTTGTGCATACACATACATATATACAAATGTATGTGCATATAGGTATGTGTATGTCACAATAATGACCAAAGGAAGAGTAGAAGGAGCATGAGAGAGGTAGGAAAGAGAGGGTACTTGGAAGGAAAGGGAGGGGGAAGATGATGTAATTCTCTTTCAGTTAAAAATATATTAAAAAAACATTTATTAAAAAGGATGCTAAATATTTAATAATTGCATAGTAATATTGGAGTGACATGAACATGATTTCCCAATGTGCAGTGTCTTTTGAATGTAAAATTAGGAGACAGTCTATAAAATAGTCCACACCAATGGAACTGATACATGTGTAGAAGACTGGATTGTTCAGGACCTGTCTGGATCATCTGCACTCTATGCCATAGAGTTGCTACTGTGGCAAGAATGCAACTTAACTATCTAGAGATAAACTCAGATTTTACCAATGCTTTTGACATTTGTACACTCTTCATACAGCTCTTGGCAGTGCAGATTATTAGCTAATGCCAAATGCCACTGTTACCTTGGAGGAAGACTATCCGTTGTCATGTACTTGGAGACATGAATATGAAATAGGAGTACTTTAGCTAAGGTATGAATAGTTACCATTTGGCACAACAAAATTATCAGACATTAGGGTTGTTTCTTAAGTAATATTACCCTAACATTGCAAATTGGAAGTACCCCCAATAAAAAAAAATGCTGCTAGGCCCTTTTGGTTTTAGAAACTAATACCAAAATTCATACAGAATTACACATACAGTAGGAACTTCATTTAAAAAAAGGAAATGATCCAGCTTTGCAAGAGGCCAGTCAATATACTACAGTACTGCCTTTGTGAGGAAGGCATGCATATGGAATGGAATGGAGGACTGCAAGGGGCCCAGAAGCAAAACGGATAAATAGCATCTGGTTTATCTGGTAAATAAGGCAGTAGGATGACTAGGTAGACATGCAGGAAAAAAAACGTACCTCCATGATGATGACTTTTAAATGAGCCAGACTGGAAGCTCTAGACAGTTAATTATTTTTTATAACGTAGAAGGAAGCTTTTACTTTCTGTAATGTAATGTCTTGAAGCAATAGAAAAGATTCACAAATTAGACTGTGAAGATAAACAGTTTCTTTATATCCAAACTATCACAAGCAAAATCTAAAGACAAGTTGAAGAAATTTACAGCTTAATGGAGATTATGGACAGATTTATTCACCATATGAGCAGTAAGGAGACTTAGCAATTCAAGACTGGAGATAAACACTCACGCAATGTTGTTGGAAATAGAGAGTGGGTTCTGTATCCTGCAAGTTGTCCTTTGACCTCCACATATGTGGTGTGGTATGAGCCTTCATGCAAATACAAATAAATGTTATACATTTAAAAAAAAAAAGAATGAAGAAATTACTGACTTGGAACAGTGTATGAAAATCCTGGAAGGGAGGTACAGAATAATGGGTTTTGCTACCACTGGGTAGAAAGAAAGAACATTAAATGGTGCGTATGTGCACACGCAGTGTCTTTGGAAAGGTTCACAAGGAAGTGATTGTCTTAGGCTGCTTGGGAGAGGGTTGGGGGATCCCCATTCATACTGTTTCAGTGGTGAGCCACCAAATACAAAAACAAAACAACAGCAAAGAGCTTAACAGTGAATCTAAAGTTTATTCAGAAAGAAAATTTAAGTTTGTTTTCCAGGCTGGAACTTTCGAATGGAATTTTATCCTGAGAGCTGTATTTTGTGAAGTGTATTTTATTGCCTATCTAAACAGCTGCCCTGAAGTATACTGTCACCTTAAAATTACAGCCATTTACCTATGGCCGAGCAACCCATTGCCTTTCACAGTTTGTTTTTCCAAAGGGTCTTTTGGCTACTTTGAGTTGATAACTGTATGAAGACAAAGAACTTAAGAACCACAAGAAAGTGGCGTTGTTTTTACAGTGCACAGCCACAAACAGCTCTTTCAGGGGATGGTTTATTCCCAGTGTTTTGTGCGAGGCGGCCTTTTGGGAGGGACTTGCTCTTTATGCAGTCTCAAGTGAGAACCAGAACAAAGCAGAAAGAACCTTTCCAAGAAAGCTAGCAACCCCCTCTGCGGCATTTTCTGCTCTGGCGGTACAGGGAATGTGAAAATACTGCACTGATAATGTTAGCATGTCCTCATCCCCAGGGCAGGTTCCTTATTGCCACTCAGAAGAAACTTAAGAGTGTGAGAACGTTTGCAAGAGGACTGTTAGCTATGCAAATGCCAGGTGCCTCTGATAGGCAGTAGCAAAATGTTCCACCTGTTGGTATTGGTGCAACAGATGCAAGAAAAGCCTCTGCCTGCTTTGCACCATCTAGTGGCCCTGGGAGCCTCTGTTTTGTTCTGCATTCATTACTTTATCTCCACACTAGATTTTGCTATAGTTCTAGGTTATAGTAGTGACCCCGGGTGGTTTTCCTAACAATTAGCATCTGTAAATTGGTTTTCTCACTGGATTTTAATTTGTGTTCTGAAAATAGCTGTAATATAACATTCACAGCTCTTATTACTACAATATCTCGACAAAGTTACCAGTATCAAGTGTGTTATACCAGGGTGAGCAGCCATGAGTATTCAGAGGCCATCTTTGTGTCAGGTCAGTATAGACGGAGGAAACACTAAGCCATGTTGGATTGACACATAGTAGGTACTAAGGAAGTATATGTTAGGCCTGAAGAGGTGACTGGATGGTTTAAGAACATTAGGGATTTTGCCCAGGACCAGGGTTCAGTTCCCAGCACCTACATTTGACTGCTCACAACTGTTTGCTTCATGGGATGTGCTGTTTCTGGGCTCCATGGGCACCCATGTGAATGCATGCATCCAGACACACAGATAAAAAGAAATCTTTAAAAACATCTGCCTAGAGCAGGGAGATTATGCCTTGAACAGTGACCACCGAGTCTTCAGAGAGCACTTGCTCCATGTCACTTTGGTGTCAGTGGTTTCTAACCCCGGTTTAGAAGTGTTACTGTGAGCACAGGCACATCTGTTTGCTTAAGGCATTTGCTTGTTTATTTGTAGAAGGCGTCATTCTAAACCTGATTGTCTTAGACTGACTCCCTTGCAGATAAGGTGTGCTGCTGTAGTTCTGCCTCGTTGTTTGGGCTTGTGCTATGCGGCCCCTCTGCTAGGGAGAAGATGCAGAACATTGCCTTCCTGGTACCCAAGTGATACTTTCTTGTGTTGAGCTGAAAATCCATATAGACATCCCAGTTGGAGCCATGAGAAGGACTGTTTCCCCCTTGGTAACTGAGGCTTGTAGGCAGCGTGAGTAGACCCTTCTCAGTGCATTAGCTACCTACTGGCTTAGCTAACATTTGCTGTACTGGCAAAGGTCCCATGCTGAATGTTTCGTTCTCTGTTGAGAGGTAGATAGCCTGATATACAGCTGCGTGAGGGAATGAGACTGGAGTGCAGGCCAGAGCTGGTCCTGTTTAGATGCCTGCCTTAAAAACTCAGCAGCCTCTGTTCATCTGATAGATAGGCATCCTTGGTACCAGCTGGTCTGGAGTACTGTCTCCTGCTTGTTCCTTCTCTTTGCATGTGTCATTTGGTGGAACCAGAATTTACCTGTTAGCATTTCAGGGTGGAAAGCAAGGATTCTTTTCACTTCACTCTGTGCTCAAAGAAGTTAGTGGTGCACCGTGATTGTCTCTTGATGTTCCTATCAACTTAGATAGAGCCACATGGAAATCAGTTCCAAAATTCAGTGGATCTAATGCCAACAGTTCTCTTTGAGTGGTTTCTCAAAAACCATTCTGCCATTCGGCAGTAAAGGTAGGGTGCCTTAGGTGAGAAAGGAAAACAGGTGCCTGGGATATACGTAGGACATTACACAAGATGACTTGCGATAGATTAGAATACAGGGAATTGACGGCCAACAATCAGGATCAATTTAAATAGTATGTTTTACTTTCAAACGACATATTTAGCATGGTTTTCTTTAACCTTGAGACATGTCTCCAGGTGACATTTCTCTGGTTACAAAGCTAAATAATCAGTTTGTAACATGCAGGTAGTGTGACAGGACAGAGAGAGTCTGGGATGTCTGTCTGGGCACAGAGAATTTTGTGTTTGTTCAGTATCTTATGGATGTTACATTCTATTTAAAATGAAGTTGTCCTGGTTGTGTTTTCAGACACCCTGCACTGTGTTGCTTTTTATGATTTCTTTTCAAGTGTCAGGCATGGTGATAAAATAACTTTCTAGAGACAACAAAGAGACTTGGCAGATGACAGGCAGCCCCCCTCAGTCTGGTTAAGGAGCTGGAGGTGGGAGGATACTGGCAGGCGGGTGATAGAGAGCAGAGTGGGCGAGGCGGACTGGCCTGGTTTGCTGTTCGTCCGTCCGGCAGCTGAAGTTGCGCTAAGGCCTTGTTTTGAGTGAATGAAGACCTGGAGAGGTTGATGACTCCAGGGTAGACATACTGGGTTAACCTTTCTCACTTTCATTGAAATTCTGGGAACTTTTGTTTTTTTTTCTCATATGCTAAAGCCTTTTCCCGTTTTCTTAAGTAATAGGGCAAGAAAGAAAGGATGTTTTTAGTCGGTACTGTCTCTACTGAGGAAAACTTTTGGTTCTGCCAGATTAAAATGTTCTTTTTGCCAAAACAAAGTCTCCGATGTTTCTGCTAACAGGTCTTCCAGTTTGAGTAAAGGTGTTGAGAACAAGCACACAGCGGAAGCACACAGGGGAAGCGAGCTCCCCACCATAGTGCTAGGAACTGAACTCGGATCCTCTGGGAGAGGTCTTAACTGTCTCAAGCCAACTCTGCCATCCCTAAAATACTGGACTTTGCTTGTTGTTGTTTCTTTGTTTCTTTGTTTTTTAACTCTAGGATGAAAGTGCCGTGCTGTTCGAATGACTTAGCATTTAGATTTGGTATTGGGATTTTTGTGTGCCCAAAATGTCTCATGTATAGCTTAGATTCATGGGATCATGTGTAAATGGCTTTTATTTTGTACTTTAACAACCAATGACTGCAACGTGAAGAAATCTTAGGAAGAACCTTCTGCAGGCCAGCGGACACTCGGCGGGACTGCTTATCTGTTTCCCCTGAAGTGTGCGGCACACTCTGACTCAACATGGCAAACTCTACTGTCCTGCGCACACACCGTTACAGTTGGTCAAGAAAGGAAATTGTATTATGCTTTGCATCTCAAACGACGGGAGACACTTTCTTGCTTTTCAAGGATTTTCCAGAGATGGAGGACATGCTTGGGTCACTTGTGTCTTCAGGCACCTGTACTAGATGACAGTGACTAAGGAAAGCCTGGCACTCACTTCACAGCAGCTCTGTGATGAGAAAAATGAACCCTTGCTTTGTAGTTCCACAGGCCTGGGTTTGAATTCTCATTCTCTTTTGACTCCTTTGTGACCTTTGAGGAAGTTACATAACTCCCCTGGGTCTCAGTTAACCTTAATTGAGATAATATGTGCCTAGAATCGAGGTGACTGTGTAGGTACTGTCACCTCCAGGACCTAGAAGCTGCAGAACCCTGACAGACACGTCTGGCTTTTAAGGACCAGTGACCTGGAGCTGTGTCATTTGAGTATAGGCAAATACCCTGGTCAGTGGTGCCTGACTGGATTGCTTTGGACGATGGGGTTTTAGTGCCGTTTGTGCAGGCTCAAGGAAGAGCTTTCCTCAAAGCCACACTTTCTATCAGGCAGTGGTAAGAGATAGAGAGCCTCCGAGGCGCTGTTGCCGGGCGGTGGAACATGGCTGAAGATAGAACACACTAAGCCTGCTCTGCACTTATTTATGCATTGCATACTAATTAGGAGCGCACTTTGGTGCTTGGCAGTTGTGAGAAGTTGATGCCTATCTGTCCCTGCGATGCTGTTTCTTGTGAGTACTGGGGAAGCACAGACCTCAGCGACCCCTGGCTTATCCCCATGCCTCCATGGACGGTTTTCTTCTGGCTTCTCAGTGATTTTCCTTTGCCACCGTTCCTTGGCAAGTCTCCCTATTCTCTGTTTAAACAAGGATTAAAACATACTTCCTTTAGCTGCTCCGTGGCCGTGCTGCATGGGCGGGAGCTGAGTGTAAAGCCTTTCGGAGCAGGTGTGGAACAGTGAATGGTCTTTAATTTCATTTTTTTAAAATTTACATTTTTAACCTCTTTTGCAACAAATGGCGGGGCACCATGGCCACACTGTTTTCTGTCCAGAGTTAATGGTTTCTCCAGACCTCCCAGCTGCTTACCATGTGCACAGCTGACAAAGCCAGAAGCGCCTTTCCAGTAAGGTGAGCTGGGCTGGCGTTTGAGCAGGACAAAGGGCTTTGGTAGAAGTGGGGCTTTGACAAAAGGAACAAATGTAAGGCAGCTGGAAACTCGAGTGTTGCTAATCAGGAGTGTGTTTCAGGATCCGGAACTTTCCAAAACACGGGTGCACGGAAGAAAAAGGAGCCCACAAGTAGTGGGCTAATAGACTCGCCTGTGCTAAACCCTCTCCCTCTCTGTGTTGGTTTACCAAACAGGGTTCTCATACCTTTGAGCTGTTTGCTTTCTCAAGGAACATTTCTGGCTTTCATTTTCCTTTCAAGGCACTTTGCCCTTGCTCGCCTGCCAAATGCCCACTGCCCGGCTTACTCATTTACGGCAGGTTCCTTTCTCTTTACTTGCTAAATCAGATTCTTTTCAAGGGAGCATTTGGCTTGTGTTGAGTTCAAAGGGGCTTGTTCTGATTCTTGTGAGTGTATTTCTCTGCAGTTGGCTGCGTATGTTTGAAAGCAGCCTTTTAGAGAGGACCAGCCATCTGCTTTCAGGGAAAATCTACTTTCCTCAAGTCAACAAATGGATAATACCAGTAACAAGATACAGTAAATAATACTGCCCTATCAAGCAGCTAGTGACAAGAGTTTCCTGGTGACATGACAATCTAGTGTTGGTTCAGTCCATGTCCAGGCTAGAGATATCTATAATTGAGAGAAAATAATAGGATATTTTAAGTACAGGATACAGGGAACAAGGGTAAAATGGCTTTCCCGTTAAAAGTTACTTTGTAGGAAAGGACTGCTTGGAGTTAATTGAGTGGTTAGCAGCAGTCTGTAGTCTAGCATTGTAAGGCAGAAGCACTTAACGCAGCAAATGCTCGTACAAATGTGTTTAAAATTAGTTAGAATTAATGACATGTCAAAGCCATCCTCTGAAAAGCAAAATAACCCACAGACCTATGTCTTCTTTTTCCCCTTGAAAGCTGGAACCATTTACACTCAGAACCTTGCCTGTTCTGGTGAGGTCTATGGAAAAGGGCTAGGAGCCTAGACATTGTGATAGCCCAAGTGGCCCTCAGGCAATTTACACTGAGGCCAGTGCAAACATCTTAGGGATTCCAGGAGCAAGTGCGTGTGGAAGCTGCATTCACATGCAGGAACAAAGTAGTGCCATGTGCACGTCTAGGGATGCCCACTTCACATCGATTTAAACCCATGTATGTCTGTCTCCTCTGTCTGTTGGTCTTTCTGTGCAACTGTCAGAGTTTACAGCAGGACCCAATGTGTCTTGGTGAGGATATGGTCTTTTATAGTCTTCTGCAAAGCTTGCATTAACTTCAATGTCCAAAAAGGGTGCAACGATAGTTTGTATGATGTACGAACAAAGAAAGGGAGTCCTCTGGCTGGTGTGGGTGATTTCTATGAGGCAGTGCAGTTGATGGCTCTTCCTGAGGGGCACCTGTGACATGAGGCAGAGTGGAATTTTCCTTTCTCCCTGACTTAACTTGCTACAGTTTGCATTCTGTTTCATCGTCTTCCTGTGACACCTTTCTCTTCCCAGCTGACTTCCTGGGTTCAGTCTTCTTAACTCTGAGACCTCCCACCTTCTCCAGAGTCTTCCCAAGCTCGGCTGCTGCTAGGAGAGGCTATCTTTTTAGCCGGGTGGCCCTTTTTGTTTTGAGCCCTCTATGTATTTTGACTAAGAATTTCATTCTATATTATGCATTTCTTAATCGTTTATGCTTTTTATAAAGAGAAAAATTACTAGTGTTGAGAAATGATTTGATTGCTGTTGTGCTAAGCCCTGCCCCCACAGCAGTAGTTGGAGAACAGTGTGTGGCAGCCCGCACTAGGTATGCCTGTCTACTTGTCCACGAACTGATGTGTGAGACAGGCGTATTCTTTAATTTTTTTTTTTCTGATCATAAGAGAATTGTTTCATAGGAAATGCTGATGCTATAGAAAGTTGCGAAGAAGCAGAAATCAGTTCATTTCGGTAGTATGGAAGTCATGGCTGTTTATAGTCTGGCAATGTGCACATGCCAAAGCACTTAGACACACGTCACTGGGATAAGTAAGCGAAGCCCCGCATCATGTCACACTGTTGACCAGCTTTTATTTTTTTCACTCCCACCGTGGCTTTCTTCCTTTGCCAGTGAATGTGATCTTGAAAATGGCTGAGCCTGTTCCATTTAAAGGGTGTTTCTCTGCCCCCTTTAAAGATGCTTGCTTCCTTCATGGTTCTGAGTAATTCTATGCTAAACATATTGACATGACCTTCTTGTCCCTTAATATTTTGGGCACAAATTTTCATAAGTGAAGTAGCTTGTGTAATTTATTTTACATATAATTATATTTTAACTGTAGCAGTACACTAAGATATAGTACAGTCAACTGTGTCAGTAGGTCAGATACACTGATCATCCAGATACATAGGACAAAGTGAGCTTGCCGCACTGACGAGTGCTGTGTGGACATTTATAGTTCCTTCTTTTTGTATTCCCCTCTCCCTTTCTCAATCTTCAGAGCAGTTAGAAAACAAGTAAGTTGGTTATATATAAGGTATAAATAAAAGCAACCTCCAGTACAAAGCGTGTGAAATGTTCTGTTACAGGTGGGCTAGGGAAGTTCTTGGTTATGATTGGCCCAAGAAAGACTTGCTTTCCTTTGAAGAGTATTGTGTGGACCCTGGAAGGTTGTTACTTCTGCTTCATGGTAGCAGTTTACTGTCACCGGTGGAGTCAAGGCCATGAAGACCCAGATAAAAGACAGCCTGTCTGAGCTCCCTCAGGTTGTGGTCTCTCTGCTCAGGAACTTAGTGTTGGCACAGTGCCGGCTCCTCCCATCTGTGTGTCAGTCATCTACCTACCTACCTGATTCCCTTCCTTGCACTGGTTTGCCAGCTCTCCCTCAGTCTGTGTCTTCATCCCTCTTTACCCTCCCACGGAATTCCCTCTTCTCAACTCTTTGGAAATGATGAAATCCTAGTTTTCAATGGAGACTGTGCTAAGCGTAAGTAGCAGAGGGCGTTTGTTTCTCACGTGACTTAGCCCCCATCAGCAATGCTGTACCAAGGCTCAAACAGTGAGTAGAAAGAAGGCTGAATTTTGGGACACTGTTTCCTCAGACTGTAACTGCTCAGTGCTGAACTGTTTCTCTGCAGATAGTGTACTGGAGGAGGAGGCAGTCAGTATAGGGCATAGACAGGCTCAAGATAGGACAGACAGCAGGATATGTAAGGGCAGTCCTTGTGTGGAACAGGAGGGCCACTTGTATGTTTATCCCTCAGCCCATTGATATCTGCACTCAGCTAGGAATCTGGCAGGGTATCACCTTTGTATATTGAGTTAAGCTGTATCAGAGTTATAATTAAAATCAATGGGTTAATTGATGGAAGAAACACCGAGCTAGATATACGGTGATAGTTCAATAAATACTAAATTGATTTCTCAAAACCCAACTTCAAAACAGAGTGGACTTCAGATGTTGAAAAACACTTGATTAGAAATTCTGTTTCTTTTTGATGTGTCAGGGAATTGAGATTTCAAATCCCTCATTTATAAATTAAGGTATTTTATTCACTTGGCCTTTTAAGATAAGTTTTGTAACTAAGACAGAGCAGGCCATGGACTGTATTGGTAATTGGAAATTTAAGTGTTATAAGGTAATTTATTGCTCTATTAATTGTTCAGATGAAGTAAAGAAAATTGCTTTCCTCGGGGAGAGTGGGCTGTTGATTTTGAATGTCTACATATTTTTTTGAGGGAAGTTGATTTAAGACACCCTAACTTGGTATATTTCTTCGAAATTACAGTCTGGAAAGGTTGTGTTTCTCGCACATTTAACAGACTGTAATCATAGCTGCAGTGTGACATTTGGAGGCAGAGTAATGTTGGGCAGGGTGGGGCAGAGGTTCAGCTTTGCTTTCCCGTTGTCTCTGCTAGCTCCGCTGTGCCTGGGGTGGGCAGCTGTTTGCTTTGGTGTTATGTCCAGCAAACCCCATGGCTAAGCTAAAAGTTCGCTTAGTATGCAATCTGCTTAGCAACACAGGACCCCATGGGATTCCTGTCCTTTACTCTGGTGACAGTGTGGCCTTGTAGGCTGTAGCTACTACCAGAAGTACTGTGCCACAGTACTTCTTCCCAAGGAACGACGAGACCAGGAGGCAGGATTTCTCCTGAGGGGCTGCCGCATTCACCCCTCTGAACAGCCGATGCATAGTGAAGGGCCATGGCTGACTTGAGTCGGTCACCTTTCCCGTCCTCGTTTGAGCAGTTACCCCTGCTACTGTAACTTGCCTGGCCTTACTGGTTTCTTTTGAGAACTGGATGATTTCATTCAAATGCCAGCAAACCTTTCATGTAGCCTGTGTTATACTATGCAAATGGCAATGCTGGTATCAGAAATGTTTTAGGGATATAGTGTACTCTTTAAAGTGGCCTGGCTTGGGCAAGTTTAAAAAGGAAGAGGGAAGCTAGATCACAAGTACAGTAAATATTTTGAAACATTGTAAATAAGGGACAGGGGAGACATAAATGAGTTGTCTTTTAATTTCTTCTACATAGTCAACTTTACTCAATTGTCAGACTAGAAAATTCTCTTAGGAGTACTGTAAACATATAATACCAATGAGCTTGTCCTTTATAGTTTTAAAAACTGTTTCGAGTGTACAAACTAGGGAACTGCATCTCGGGGAGACTGGCTCCATGACTCTTTCCCTGGTGCAGAGCGAAGGCGACCTTGAGTTACAACTTCTGCCTCGTTGTTGAGTCTGCCTGCCTGCCTGAGTTTTTTTTTTTTTTTAATTGTATAAAAGAAACAGGCTGTTCACTTTGGGATATTGATTTGTATGCAGTCTAAAAATATAATATTTCAAATGTATCCCCTTCTAGAAGCCACCTTATCTCTGCTGTAACACAGCTTCAGCATCATACAGAAAATGTATTTTAGACAATCAAAATAACTTTCCTTAACTGCTTTGAATCCACCACTAACTAATTTGATCTTAATCAAGTTTACCTCAAGTGTTCTGTTAGGATGCCAGGAAATGTCCTGGGCACTGGTGGCCTTCATTTCTGGAGAAAAATGACAGTTTAGCTTTCTGTCTGTGGGTATTGTGGGCTCCTTCGGGAGCTATAGCATAGGCGGTTTATCATCTAAGCTATTTTGAGGCGACTTCTGCAGGGGACACAGACTGCTCACCTTTTTAATTCACTAAGACCTGTGGTCTGAAAGTATGGTGGACATTCTGCCACATTGAGGGAAAGGTGAGGGAGTTTGAGCACAGAAGGAAACTTAACCATTACTGTCATACACGCCAGGCAGCCCCTCCTGCCATTTACCCTCTGACCCCAGAGCAGCAGTTCTGTAGGCACTGGTGAGATGATGTCTTGCTGTCGGGAACTGTGAAACCCGTGCGTGAGCTTGGATCCCACACCTCACTGTGGTTCTGGTCCGTGACGGGGTCTTACATCAGGATTCTTGCGCAGCCCGTCAGGCCATGCTGTGCCATGGTTTCGAGATATTGGAGTTTGTGGCTTCACCTTTGGATTGGAATTCTGAGAGTTAATACCTTTTGACCTTGCCAAATAAATGATTCTCTCAGAGCCTTGTTTTCTTTGGTAAATAGGAATAGTATTTACTTTGTCAGCTTTGCTTTTGAAGTTCTCAACACAGTGACTGGCTCAGTTAATATGGCGGTCTTCATGATGAAAGCAGCCATTGTGTGATATCATTTTCTAGAATCTTCTCCGAGTTAGAAGACAAACTGAATCTGTGAGCTAGTGCCACGGGAGAGCGTGTTATGCCACAAGGAAAGGTGACTGAGTTTAAGGTTGAGTTGTAGGCTGTGGTACTGTAAAAACACTCAAAGACTAATGTTTGAAAATAGTTTGAAGATGGACATTCTGATGCATGCCTGTAATCCCAACACCTGAGGGCAGAGACAGAGGGACGACCACTGGGAGGTCAACACTAACATGATCCATGTGTGGCCCTGTCTCAACAACAAGAATGTATTTTGATCGAACACATTGAGTTTCTCTGGTATATTGGGTTGAGAAATTTACTGTCTCATGCCAGGTTCTTGTACACATGAAAATTTGCTTTGCCAGTGAACCCATCTTTTTTTGACAGGGGGAAACAATAAGATCTTTTTGTTTTCTAGATCTCTTCCCTTACTGAGTTGGTTGGAAGGTGTGAGCAAGACTTGAAAGCATGTCCTTTGTGGCTGAGGGCCCGAGTCTCCGGTTGCAAAGCCTTTAGAACTGACTTATAAGAGAAACTTGGATGCTGTCAGCATGTACTAAGGAGTGGGGGTTTGTGGGCAGTTTCAGCACTTTTGGACATTACACGAAGAACTGAAAAACAAAACCTCTTGTTCCGTACAAGGTGATTGGTTCCTGACTTCTCCCCCAAATCTGAAAGGACTCTTGGGAAGCTCACATGTCCTGTGAGAGTGAGGACTGAAGTGGCACAGTGTTTGGAGGTAGAAGAGCGCACAGGTGGGAGCTTGAAAAGCTGGCCTCGGATGCCAGCTCGCTGGTTCATGGTGATGTGCCTAAGGGTGGCAGCTCCCTGCGATGGCTTCAGTGTCTCCCCTGTCTTCAGGTGAGCCCCAGATTATGGAACATGGCGTCAGCAACAGCTTGTGTGAGTGTCCATGCAAGGCTCATTTCACTGGTAGACGTTTTGCTTCCGCTGGAGATGGGGCACCCTCTGTTTTCAGAGTTTCGGTTGTAAGTGGTTCTCCCTATTGTGTGGGCTCCTTGCCGCTTCCTGGGCCTCAGTGTGTCTGTTTCGGAGCTTACGCGATTCGTCATCAGGTTCTGGGTAAGGATTATGTCTGCTCATTTCCCGGCTCTGCGCCCAAAGCTTTGCTTCTGCTCCTCAGACTCCAAATAATCATGCTGGCTCCCCCCGAGACTCCAATTTCTCTCTGTCATTTTCAAAATGTGACCCTCAGAAAATCATGAAGAACCCTACACAAAACAGACTCAGTGAGTGCAGGACACACTAAGTGTGCCTCAGTCTGCACTAAACAGACTCAGTGAGTGCAGGACACACTAAGTGTGCCTCAGTCTGCACAAAACAGACTCCGTGAGTGCAGGACACACTAAGTGTGCCTCAGTCTGCACTAAACAGACTCCGTGAGTGCAGGACACACTAAGTGTGCCTCAGTCTGCACTAAACAGACTCAGTGAGTGCAGGACACACTAAGTGTGCCTCAGTCTGCACAAAACAGACTCCGTGAGTGCAGGACACACTAAGTGTGCCTCAGTCTGCACTAAACAGACTCCGTGAGTGCAGGACACACTAAGTGTGCCTCAGTCTGCACTAAACAGACTCAGTGAGTGCAGGACACACTAAGTGTGCCTCAGTCTGCACAAAACAGACTCAGTGAGTGCAGGACACACTAAGTGTGCCTCAGTCTGCACTAAACAGACTCCGTGAGTGCAGGACACACTAAGTGTGCCTCAGTCTGCACAAAACAGACTCAGTGAGTGCAGGACACACTAAGTGTGCCTCAGTCTGCACAAAACAGACTCCTTGAGTGCAGGACACACTAAGTGTGCCTCAGTCTGCACAAAACAGACTCCGTGAGTGCAGGACACACTAAGTGTGCCTCAGTCTGCACTAAACAGACTCCGTGAGTGCAGGACACACTAAGTGTGCCTCAGTCTGCACTAAACAGACTCAGTGAGTGCAGGACACACTAAGTGTGCCTCAGTCTGCACAAAACAGACTCAGTGAGTGCAGGACACACTAAGTGTGCCTCAGTCTGCACTAAACAGACTCCGTGAGTGCAGGACACACTAAGTGTGCCTCAGTCTGCACAAAACAGACTCAGTGAGTGCAGGACACACTAAGTGTGCCTCAGTCTGCACAAAACAGACTCCTTGAGTGCAGGACACACTAAGTGTGCCTCAGTCTGCACTAAACAGACTCAGTGAGTGCAGGACACACTAAGTGTGCCTCAGAGCTGGGATCAGTGAGTGTAGGACACACTAAGTGTGCCTCAGAGCTGGGATTGCCTCTCAGAGCCTGAGGGTTATTTTTAAGCAGACAGCATCTCTGTGTGGAGCCTCTCCAGGGTTGCCTTGTAGGTGAGCTGCTCATGAACAGGGCCTCCTGTGGTAGACGGACAGCCCATGTTTTTAGCCCCTAAAGAGTATTTCATGTTTATTTTTCTCTTTGTGGGTTATATCTGTCACTTGTTCTGGCCTGTGGAATTTTTATGACCCTCTCTTCTGGGTATTATTAAGTTCCACTGGTTACCTCCTCATTGCCTTTTAAAAAAGAATACTTTTAATTAATTTTGAACAAATTATATATATGTATGTATGTGTGTATGTATATATGTGTGTGTATATATACATATATGTGTATATATAGTATGTGTATGTTTGTATGTAAACAGTACACATTGATTATATGCACCCTAAACTCCCTCCAGGAACCCCAACTTCTACCTCCCACTCCTTGGGTATCCCCAACATATCCCCTTCACCCTTTTATGTCACTTCCTTTTTGTTATTAACTTGCTGAATCCAGTTTGTGCTGCCCGTTGGAACATTGGTTAATTGCAGCCGCAGAACGAATGCTCTTGTGAGCGAGAGCCTTGTCGTGCCCAGGAGGCAGCAGTTCACAGCAGCTCCCCACCCTCTGACCCTTACATCCTTTCTGTCTGTCTTCACAGTGCTCTCGGGGTAATCTTAGGGATGGCCTTAGATAGAGATGGCTCACTCAGGTCCAAGCATTCACTAGACTCACTGACCACTTAGGAGTCTGCGTTAATGTCTGACCACTGCAGGGAGGAGCTCCGCCAAGGCTAGGGCAGCACCCATCTATGCCACTTCCTCATTCTTGCCAGTCACGCCTGTGAGTTCCTCCCAAGTGGTAAATGGAAATGCTTACTAGGGCACAGTCTAATAGAGGCTTTGGGCAAATAGCTGGTGTCTTTGTACTGTTGTGTGTGTGACTGGTAGAGATCCCTGACAGTGGTTTTTGGGCTCTGTTACCCATGTATTTTTAACTGGGTTTATGTATCACTTGTCTTGGTTTGAAGCTTTAACTTAGTTTTCTGATCAATGTATTTATTGTCTTGTATCTTGCAAATTCTATGCCAGTTTTGACTTCTTGCTATATTAGGCTACAGATAGGAGGTTCACCCTCTGCCATGTTTGTCTAGCCTTTAGTTAGTGATTTCTGCTCCCTTCTCTTTTTCTTTGTATTCAGTCTCCATGGTTTCTAGTCCCAGAATGCATGATATTGAGAGTTAAAAATGGACCATCTACAGAGGAAGTTGTGAACGTGAAGAAACTTTGCAGTGCTCCCCACAGGAGCCACTGCAAGCACACAGCAAGGTTCCCTAGAAGGCTGAACCTGGACAGTCTGAGACTGTTCCGGAGTCAGCTCCATACATGGCCTGTAGGAAGGCCTCTCGAGGTGTTTTGAGTATGTTCTCTGGTGAGAGAGGATCTTTCAGAAAGCAGAGGAAATGTGGGCATTGCTGAAATGGCTTTGAATTATGAGTAGAATGTAATGGAAAAGCAGCTGGTTAAAAACCATGTAGGAGGCTGGTGCTGTTATCAGAAGCCTTGGTGTCAGACTCTGACTTGGAGCTAGAGCCTGCCACACCCTTCCTTTTAGCTTGTACTTCTTAATTCAAGTCCCCTGTGTGCACCAGCAGAGGTTCATTAAAACTGCCACTGCTCACCTGCTGTCCCGAGCCAAGTCCCAGTTCCTGCTGCTTCTCATCGTCTCCCTCTTTGTTCTCTGAGAGTTCCTGTGTGCTTCAGCATGCATCCACACAGAGTATTCACCCACATCCTCTGTGTGTGTGTGTGTGTGTGTGTGTGTGTGTTCAAAGGCATGTGTTCACACTGAGCCCCCATTGTCTCTCTCCTTCCCCCCTTTCTGCTGTGGTATACTTAGGAGTTATTTTCTAGATGATTCCATGGATTTTTGAATTTTAATATATTTTTAGTTGCAATAGATTTAAAAATTACAGCAAGATTTGTCTATATCACTTATGAGAAGTGGAATTTTACTTGACTTAGATCTGTCTCATAATATACAAAAATTTTATCATTTGAAAATAAACTTGTTATGGATTTTATAGCATAGATTATTGTGATTTTATTTTTTTCCACTTAGAAGATATAGGAAATATTCATCCAGAGGCTCTCCAAATGAAGGTGTTTTAAATGAAGTCTCTTTCCCCCAACACTCCCCCCAAGAACAGGATTAGGATTCTCTGTAGTTTCTAGCTTGTCGTACACTTCGGCTGTAGGTGGAACTTAGAATTCTAGTGGCGTTCAGCTTTGTTAAGTACATAAAGTTTATACCTGAAGGTTAAGGCTCCAGCCAGATCTAATGTAGGAACTCAGTTATTATTCCTATAGCTGCCATTACAGAGTCTCATGTGAAGATTGAGTATTTGCCTTGTAGGACATAATATATAATTTATATTTTAATGTATGTGCAATTGAACCTTATATCTAATTGAGAAAATAACTGTTTTTACATATGGGGTAATTGTGGGGCAGCAGTCAGTCAGTAGTGATTTGCTCATAAGCTATGAAGTAGGCCCTGCAGACAATAGAAGCCAACAAATGAAATAAAAAAATCTGTCTTTATGATACACTTGTACTACCGGGGAAGTGCATGTTTGTGACTCTGACTCTGTGATAAACTCGGGGAATAAACAATGCACGGAACCATGCCAACCACAGTGTGCTGCTCACAGACCGTGGAACTGGCCACATGTATACACCTGACCTAGAGCAAACCAAGATTTCCGATACAGCTCGGGAAACGCGCCTTGGATATCGTTCTTGGATTAGTAACTCTTTCTAGAACTTAGATAATTTTGAAACTGTTAGTGGGACAATTGAGACAGTCATTGAATAATTATCTCTCTACCCACAGCTGTTATAGTATTCAGACCTAGATGTGGGGGAGGGGCAGCCCATTCAGAATCCTTTTGGGTTGCTAAAGCCACACTGCTTCAAAAACACCAGATTATTTAAAAAAGAAAAAAAAGTGGTGTGTGAATCCCCATGAAGCCAGAAGACTTAGCCTTTCACAGAGCAAGGAGCGCTTGCCTGTGTGCTTCATCACACAGAGATCAGGGAAGACAGAGCCAGCAAGTGGAACACTTGTCTCCAGTGTTAGAAAGTAGACCTGGCAGCCGGGGAGATGTCAGTGGTTAAGAGCACTGGCTACTCTTCCGGAGGACCTGAGTTTAACTCCCTGCATCCACATGACAGCTCACAACACTCTGTGACTCCAGTTCCAGGGCTTCTGACACCCTCACACCCTCACACTGACAAAAAAACCAGTATACATTAAAAAAAATTATATATGTGTATGTGTGTATATGTATATAGACATATATATATATAAAGAATAATTTTTAAAAAGAAGACTTGGAAAGAAAATCTTGTGAATAAAGCCAGAAGTAATAACATCCATGCAAACAAGATTCTGGGGTTATAAAAACTTGCACATGCTTAGGTTAAAAAACAAAAACAAAACTGTTTTGGCCAGTGTAGATTTTTGTCATGATGCTGGGTTCTTAGTTTCCAGTCTTGTGAGCTTCTGGATAATTGATATTGTCAGTGAGGAAATGAAGTTATGCAGACGTTCAGTCCCTGAAGTATGCTTTCAAGTCTCTTTCCCTGGATAGTTTAACTGTAGCCTTGTCTCTGGGAGGTCAAATAGGTGACCTTTTCCTGCTCACTTTTTAACAGCTACCCTTGGAGGATTAAAGTGGGTTTTGTTGTTTGTTTTATTATTTTTGAAATGCTACAGGAAAATGTGTTTCCATTGAGGCAGATGGAAAACTTGGAGTGTTAGCATGCCTTCCTTGTGTCTCTAGATCCTCTCACCTGTGGCTGCTGCCTCTCCTCTCCTCGGGTTCATGCTCACTGGCAGTCCGCAAGCCTTCCTGGAAAGCATGGCGGATGAGCTCTTGATAGTTCTCTTCAGCAGGTTGTGTGTGTGTGTGTGGGGGGGGGGGGGTGTGGGGTGGACATCTCAGTGAATGAGTCCAGGACAGGAGAGAAGGCATTTTACTGCCATCTTTTGCTGAACTTACACCTTCACAGCTCCATCGCTGTGTGTTTTTCATACCATGTCTAAGCACCTCATTCACTTGGGCAGGGTTGCCTCTGCCTGAGATCTCAGGACCTCAGTTGTAAGGTCTCCGTCAGACTGAGACCTAAGACCATGATTAATACTTGACTCGTGCAGCTGATTGTGAGGCTCAGGTTTGAGAACTGCAGTTAGATGCCTTGTCCTAAGCTTTGGTGTCCGGTCTTAAGTGAGGGGAGGCTATACCAGTATGTAAAATGGTGAAATGTCTGTGACTAAAAGGACTGTAGGTTAGGGATTCTGGAAATGACAGGCGTTGCTTTGTGTTCTATAGTGTTCACCCAGTTGAGGTTGGTTTCTGTAATATCCTATGTATGTTGTGTTAGCTTTTGTCTCTTTATATTTATTATAATTTGTAATTGACAGGGACTTATGCTTTAAGGTATTATAAGCTGATTAGTCTATGATGATGATGATAGATATGCTGTAGATACCAAAGTGGATATTTAAAAGTAAATAAAAATAAATGAGGATATTTATAAATAAAGTTATTCTTGTTTATATTTGTCATCTAGAACTCATTTCCTCAGTTTCTTGGATCTTTGTGTTAATAGAAACCATGTAAACACATTCGTTGCATTTCTCTTTTGCATTCTGTTCTACCTCCACCATCACCCTAGCCATGGGAGGCATGGGATGCCAAGGGGCTGGCATCTCAGCTGTGACTTTGTAAGACGGGAGAAACGTCTTTAAGTTTGGAAACTGGTGTTCTCTGTTGGTGGGAGAACAGTCTAAGCGAAGAACCCGAGAGCAACGTCAAACTTGTGTTCAGAAACTGCAGGGCTCCATGCCATGGGGACACAGCATAGGCGAGGAAGTACAAGAAGAGAGCAGACTGAGCTTTAAACTAACGTCTGTTGAGACTTTAGTCTCTGTGTCATAGTTTATAGAAAAACGTGTGTAGTGTTTAAAATGGTGCTTTAGAACTGTAATGAGAGGGCCAGCTCTCCCTTAAACGAGTAAGGTCTTTTGGGTCCTGGTTCAGAACCTTAAAATATGCAAGTGTTGGTTATTCACATCACACAAGGAAACTACTACATGTCTGTGCTCCTATGAGATCTGGTCATTGGACTCCTGTGAAATACAATGATGGCCTAGTCATTCAAGACTGCATGCCTTTAGGGCCTTCTGCATCTCCCAGTGTTTGAGGCATCTTGCTTTGGCAGAATTCCTTCTTCCTATCCTTGCCCTTTCTTATCTCAACACTCAAGTACTTAGAAACTCATGTCTGAAGATATGGCACTGGGCTGTACTGTAGGAAACACCTTCCTGACTTTGAGTTCATACTCAAAACAGTAGTTTGCTGTTCTCAGCAGCCGATTGATATTGTCTGTACTGCCTTTTAACATCTGCTTAGAGTTCAAAACACGTATGTACTCAGTTACACGTGTACTTATGATATCTGTCAATATGTTTTACATAAGTGTTCAGGTAGGAGCTTCAGAGGGACCTGGCATAGTAATTAATTACTAAGAGATATCATAAGAATGAGAAAACTTAGTTGACAGGACTAGTTTATCCTCATTCCTTGTTTATTTAAAAAATTTTAGATTTACGTATTTTATGTGTGTGTTTGTGTGAATTTATGTGTTCCACCTACATGTGTGGGGCCTGTAGAGCCAGGAGAGGGTACTGGGCTCTCTAGAATTGGGCTTATGGACGAGTGTGAGCTGCCATGTGGGTTCTGGAAATCGAAATGGGTCCAGTGTAAGAGCAGGGAATACTCTTAACTGCTGAGCCATCTGGCCAATCTCTGCATTATTTTTTTCTCTTTAAAAAAAAAAATCCCTAAAGAATATATTGAAAGGCATAGTATGTGTCTTAGTTAAGGGTTTTATTGCTTTGAAGCAACACCATTACCACAAGAACTCTTACAAAAGAAAACATTTAATAGGGGCTGGCTTACAGTTCAGAGATTTAGTCCATCATTGTCACAGTGGGAAGTCCACCCCTGTGACACACTTCCTCCAACAACCACAAGACTATAACAAGGCCACATGTTCAGTAATGTCACTTCTTATGAGTTTATGGGCCACTTTCACTCAGACCACCCCAGTATGACACGATGGCTCAGCAGGAGAAGACAACTGCCACCAAGTCTAATGGCTTGAGTTGGATCCCTAGGATGCATATGGTGGACACACATGGGGAAAACCAATTCTCTGAGGATGTCTTCTGACCTGTACATGTATGCTGTGCACACACACTCATGTATATGTAAAATTTTTTGAAGATTTATTCAGGTCTTTTATGTATATTTGTGTGTGCCTAAGTATATGTATGTCTAGGTGCCTGGAAGGTCAGAAGAGGGTGTCAGATCCCCTGCGGTTGGAGTTTTAGGCAGTTGTGAGCCTGTATTGTGGGTACCGAGAACAAAACCTCGATCCCCTTCCAAGAGCTCAGGTGCGCTTAGCTGCTGAGCCACCTCTTCAGCCTGTTGAAAAACAAAAACAAAATAAAAATGAATTTTAAGTAAAGCAACTACACATTAGGAAGACTGAAAGACCAATAGAAAATTGAACAAAGGGTATGGTGGGATCGTCTACAAAGAAGCAATCTGCTCTTAAAGGGTAAACATGCCCTGCTGCATCCCAAGGATGAACAGTGTGCATTAAAGTACTGAAATCTGTTCTCCAAAAAGAATTTTGGTAACAGCGGCTGAGCAAAGACTCTGCAGTCGTGTGTCACAAAGGGAACACACAGTACAAAATGCAGAGCTCGAGAGATGCTCGAGAAGATGTGCAGCTTCAGGTAGCAGCAGCGAGAGGGTGCTAGACAGCCTCTGTGAAGGAGGTGTGCACACACTCAATGTCCAGTGCAGGTGTTGCCTGGGATCCAGTGATGCTCCATGGAGGTGTTGTAATTAAAGATGGTTTAATGTAGTCCAGGCTGACCTTAAACTTGCTGTCTAGCTGTGGAGTTAGTCCCTACTGAGCACCATGCTGCCAGAGATAGGGCTGGGTAGCTATTCTGCCACTGTATGCCCTTTGCTCTGCAGTGTGACCTATTTGAAGCTACTCTATATATACACAAAAAAGTTTCTGAAAGCATAAATTATGAAGGGTCTTGAGAATATTAGAATATTTAGTGCTGCAGTGTAGCTCAGCGATAGCGTTCCCATGCATAGCCTGCTCAGGGTCCTAGTTTATTCTTCAGTATTATTATCATTAGGAAAAAAAAGGCTTAAGAATTAATAAAATGTTTTTATGCTTAAAAATTAACGTTATTTTCAGAAGCAAAATTTGGGTACTTTAGTTAGGTAGTGGGGAGCATGTGTGTTTAATTAAATTCCGTCTTCAGCAGTATTAAAAGTCAATCAGTTGTGATTTGGTGAGAACATATTACAGACTCATGGGAAGACTGAGTTGCAAGGAATGTTTTGGACCCAGAAAAGAAGGGGTTAAAGGTGAGATGCAGGTAAGAAAGGGTTAAGGGCATTATGCAAGCTGTTAAGTAAAAAGGAAGTGCATTACAAAATGCTGAGCTCAGGAGTCTGGCTGCCAGCCAAGCCCTTGCTTCCCTCACTACAGCTGAGGGCTTTCGAAGCTTCCCACCACTGGGTTTGTCTGAACTGTTTAGGAATGCGGCCGCGGTCGCCAGCTGACGTCAGCGCCACCGGTTCAGCCCCAGGCCAGAGCGGTGCTCAGACTCTGCTTGCTGGAGTGGGCGGGGAGGGGCGGGGCAGGGCGGGATCCGTAAGTGATTGACAACGAGAGGGTCGGATCGCTTTGGGTGCCGGAGAGGGTTACAGAAACCTTGGGGTGAGGGAGCAGGTTAGGAGTTTTTAATACTAAGATTGTCGATAATGATACTTTGTAGTAAAAGACAACAACTTTCTTTTTTGTAAGTTCGGTACGGCTTCTGTTTAATTTTAAACAAAACCAAATATAACTTACATATTAACTTGGATATTTCAAACTCTATTTCCCCTCTTTTGAGAAAGGAAGAGACTGTAAAGTCTTGCAGATTTTTCGGATGAAGGAACAGAAAGGTGGTTTTTGCTGGATACTGAGACCTTTGACTTTTGTTACTAAAATCCATTTTTATTTTTGACTTGGCACAGGAAAGAAATCTAAGAAGCTCTCATGCAGTGTAAAGCAGAGATCAAAAAATAGGGAAATATAAGTGAAAAAGAGTCAAATTCGAAAATATCTGCATGAAAACCATCCTGGACACGATAGCTCTGGGTTATTGAGGCTGACACATTAGCCTTTGAAGAAAAATGTTGGCTTTAACCATGATGGCATCTTTACTAGGCTTAGAGCTGTTTTTCTCTTAAATCTGTCCCTTTTCTGTGCCTGTTAACAGTTAACTTCACCGTTCACATTTGTTTTTCTTGACTTAATTAAATCATTTTGCTTAGTCATAGCTGAGAGTTTTGTTCGTCTTCTAGCTCTTGGTTAATGTGAGTGAGAATCACAAATTTATTAGCTATTTTTGTGTGTAGGGTGTTTAGGCAACTTGAGGTGTGGGTAGTGGACCTGGGACAGTCCTGGATGAAGGCTCTGAAAAGGGGTCACTGAACTTCCTGGAAAACTTCAGTGACTTGACTAGGTTAACAAAGAAAGGCTGCTTTGATTGGCTGCTGAAGTTACCTCTGCTGTTCATTTTAATTGACTGTTAAGAAACATCTTCTGGAGCTAGAGAGAGATGGCTCAGCAGTTAAGAGCACTGACTGCTCTTCCAGAGGTCCTGAGTTCAGCTCCCAGCAACCACATGGTGGCTCACAACCATCAGTAATGGGATCTGATGCCCTCTTCTGGTGTGTTTGAAGACAGCTACAGTGTACTCACATAATAAGTAAATAAGTAATTCTTTAAAAAAAAAAATCCAACTTCTTCTGCGTGATCTTGATCATTCCATTAGGCGTCGTGGTCACCCATCCTGTGAGTCACGAGGGTTTAATTATGTGAAGAGGCTTATAGACTAAGAAAAAATACACCACACAAACTTGGACTTTGCAAGTTTGGCAGAGGCAAAATGGTCAGTCACAAATTACCCAAGGGCTTCTGAGGGCAGTGCTAAACTGACAGAATTTAAGGGTGTTCTGAGTTTTTATAGCAGTATTGTAATAATTGGAGTGTTTTCTTCTCAAAGTGTGCATGTGTGTGTTTTATGGCAATATTTAGGATAAAAACATGCACTTGTATGTAACAATATAAGATGATTGTGATTGGCCATGTGAGTTTCCAGACCCCTTTTCTGCACAAAGGTCACAGTTAAAGACATCATCACTAGTTTTTTAAAAACCTGTCTTTCGGTATCTGCTTTTGGGTCAGCTAGGGTTATGATGTGTGTATGTTACCATTCTTTAAAACTTCTTTGCCGGGTGGTGGCGCACGCCTTTAATCCCAGCACTCGGGAGGCAGAGGCAGGCGGATTTCTGAGATCGAGGCCAGCCTGGTCTACAGAGTAAGTTCCAAGACAGCCAGGGCTACACAGAGAAACCCTGTCTCGAAAACAAACAAACAAACAAACAAACAAAACTAAGACATGGATGTATGGGGGGTGGGCTGCTGCTGCTGCTGCTGCTGCTGCTGCTTCTGCTGCTGCTGCTGCTGCTGCTGCTGCTTCTTCTTCTTCTTCTTCTTCTTCTTCTTCTTCTTCTTCTTCTTCTTCTTCTTCTTCTTTCTTCCTTCTTCCTTCTTCCTTCTTCCTTCTTCCTTCTTCTTCCTTCTTCTTCCTCTTCCTCTTCCTCCTCCTCCTCCTCCTCCTCCTCCTCCTCTTCTTCAAGTGAGGACAAAGACTTCATAAAGTATTTATCAGTGAAAGGTACTGAGAGCTTCAGTTATTCAGGTGCCTTTAACAGGGCTTGGACTTTCAGCAATCAGAGTTTTCTGTCAAAACAAAGTCCCAGATCATTGTCTATGTAAGGTTGTCTTACAGGTCAGGTGGGTAAATGAAGTAAGGTGGTCCTAGGAATCACTAGAGACAAAAGAGGCCAGATGTCTGCACAACAAAAGGCATTCATAGGCTGCTCAGGTAACCAAATTCTGCAAAGGAATAAAGAGGAAGGATACAAAAGTAGTAAGTTACCATAGTGCTGCCTCCTCCTAACAACCTGTTCAGTGGAAACGACTTGCCCTGTGTCATGGTAGGTTTCCTATGGAGGAGCTGTTGGTCAGGTTCTCCAGAGGAACAGGGTCAGATGACTGGAATATATTATTGCAAAGAGGCTTGTTAGAATGGCCTACAGCACATGTGCTTGGGAATCCAACAGTGCTAAGCTGCACACGGAAAAAACTGAGAGCAGGCTAGCTGGACAGTCCATGAGGCTAGATAGCTAAGTAGTCCCAAGCTAGCATTGAAGGCCTGGAGGATTTCTGGAGAGCCACTGAACTTCAGTCCACGATGAAAGTCTGTAAAACTGGATTCTGATGTCAGTGAAGGATGGTGGTGGTAGTGACAGAGGCCATAGAGTAGATGCACCTACAAGCAGGGACAAAGACAGAGGCACAAAAGCCCTGTTTCCCACCCTACCCCCCAAGACCTCTTTATATTTGGGTTATGTGGGGAAGGTTTCTTCCAGTGTGGGGAAGAGGGGCTGTCTCCCCTCAGTTAATTCTTTTAACAAGTATCCTCACAGACCCACCTAGAGGTGGTATGTTTCTTAGCTGATCCTAGATCAACTCCAGTTGACAGCCAAGATGACCACACCCACTGTTGAAGCTTCTCTTCACAGAGAGAGCTTCATACCTTCTCCCTGGAAACCATGAGGCTTCTTGAATATTTTAATAAGAATTTTAGAAATTCCAGTAGTAGTTTCCAGGAGCCCTTGCATCAGATACCGGGCTGCTTTTGATCTTCCTTCTAGCTGATTGTATGCCTGTCAGAGCGTATACAACTCTGATTCCTAGGGGTGTGTTAGCGGTCTTCTCATGGATTCTCTCAGAAGTGACTAGCAGATGAGGCTTTTTAGGCAAGTGATTAGGACCTCATCGCTCATAAGCTATGAATCATGCATTTGATTCTTGTAGTTCCATCTTTTGAGAATGATTTAGTGAAGCTTTTCCCCCCTCCTCTGACCTCCAGTAGTCTACATATACCTGAGCCAGCTGCCTTGTCGGGTATTGCTTGTGTGTGTGTGTGTGTGTGTGTGTGTGTGTGTATACGCTCTGACTGGCCTAGCTTGTGTGTGGGTGCTGGGGTCTGAACTCGGGTCCTCTTGCTTATTCAGCAAGCGCTCTTAACCTACCGAGCCTTCTCTCCAAGCCTCTATTTATTTACTTTTGTTCATTTCTGTTTTGAGGCAGGATCTCACTATGATATATAGCCCTAGGCTGCTCTAAAATTTGAAGTCTTCATGCCTTGCTTCCTAAGTGCCTGGGGGTTATAGGCATGTGCCAACATGCTCAGCTAGGACTTTGATTTTGAAACACTATAAATGCATGCATATCTTTTCTCTATTCATAAACTAATGGTCTACATTTTGGAGAATGGATTGACTGAAGCAGATCAGCATAATTGGTTCTGCTACATAAATTACTATGTGCATGCATGTCTGTACGTGTAAAGAAATAGATCAATTAATTGTAATTAGGAAGCTAAAAAGAAAAAAAAAAAAAAAGACCTGCAATGATGGGATTGTCACAAAATGGAAGTTTCGGAATTGAAAGACACTTGAGGAATAATTTAAGCATACCATCAATATATACACAAATAACCTGTGGCGGTACAGAGTCAAATCACTTTCAAAGCTTTAAATAGTGGGTGAAGAATCAGAACCAAGAATGTAGGTTTGTGGTCATGTCCAATCCTGTTCTTAGCAGGAGTGAGGTGCTTTGAAGGTGGACTGTAACTAAACTAAAGCAATAGGACATGACATCTGCTTTTGTTCATGGTATTTATCAAACCTCCCGAAGGAGTTTTGAAAGGCTCAATAATTTTAACCCAAAGAAGAATTTGCTGTAAAACTCTCGTTTTTATTTAAGTGAAATCTAGTGCCTTGCCAGGTGAAGGTAGGGGGAGAAGTCAGAAGCACCATACTGGGATACGGGGTGGATGGTCTGCCCCAGAAATGGGAAAGAGGGCGTGGCTTTGAAGACACTGCTTTGAATTCTTAAGCACAGGCACAGCGTTGACTAGTTCTTTAAGAGTAGTCTGCCTTTCACATCTCTCAGCCAGGGTTCATTATTGTTTGGAGGTACTTCCCATTGCAGAGTGAATATTCTACAAAGAAAGCCACTGTGGTCTGTGGGATGGAATCAACTTTTTCCTTTAGAGATGATCCTGTCAGCAGCAGGTCTTGGCTTCTGCAGTTAGTCACTGGCTTTAGCTGCCCAGAGGAGTTTACAAAGATCACAAGATAACTGCACCGTTATCTTGGTGGTTGTGTTACTCTGATGGTATCGCAGCCACGCCAGTTCCATGAACCTCCCGAGTAAACCAGTGCTACGTCTGGGCTCACCAGGAAGTTGATGCTTTTTTTGTTTGTTTGTGCTCACAGATTCATTGCAACATTTCGATGTTGAGATTAAGGCCGGCTTCCAGGCTTCCAGGTATAGAATTGCATTACCCAGCAAAATAAGCACTAGCTGCGAGTGATTATTTCAATTTTAACTAATTCTTTTAAATAATATTAAACATTTGGTTCCCACTTTTGCATTGCATGTGGTTAATGTATTGAATAGCTCAGGTATGGAATGTTTCATCATTGGAGAGATGTCTGCTAGACAAGACTTGTTTAGAATCACATTCCTTGTCCATCAGTGCAAGTCTCTGATAGACTTTTGATCTGACAGATAGGCCTTTTAGAACAATGATAGGGTGTAGCCCTTACCTTCTGGTTGTATTACAAAAGAGAACATGCCAACAGATAATGAAGTGGTCTAGGCTGGTGTCAGATGAACAACTGGGCTGGAGGTAGCCACGGTTTTATTACATGGAGGAGCTTGGAGACCATACTCAGAGGTCTGATTGAGGCCTGATTCTACCACTTACACCCAATAGACATCTGTGTTTATTCTTTGTCTTTTCCTTTTAGTTTCTTCACTTGTAAAATAATAAAAGGTTGGTGTACTAAATAATTGGGAAATGCCTTGTTTGTTTACGTAGACTTTCTAAAAATGAGAGGGCTTGCTTAAGTATTTGTGCTCAGGCTAGCTGAGCATTTCCTGTCGATGACGTCATACTGATTGATGTATAAGGAAGGCTGCTTTATTAGTTTTCTTTTTTGAAATAACTAACACGCTGAGAATTGTCCTTGTATTTATTAAGAATTTATGGCAACACCAAGAAAAAATACCACAGAAGAGACCATCTCCTTGATGGACAGAGAAGAAGACAGGGCTGAGACCTGGGCCATGCCTGGGGAGAGTGGATGCTGATAAAGACAAATTAGTCCAGTGCTTCTCAACCAATGGGGTTGAACAGCCCTTTCACAGGGCTCGAATGTCTGATATCCTGCATATCAGATATTTACATTATGATGCACAACAGTAGCAAAATTACAGGTAGGAAGTAGCAATGAAAACAATTTTATGGTTGGGGTCACCATGACGTAAGGAACTGTAGGGTCACAGCAGTAGGAAAGCCCTAGGCTTTCCCCCAGGTGTTTGAATGCTCTCTGTGGTTTCCTGCACAGTTTGTGGTTTCTCAGGATGCTGCTTCCCTCCCTGCTGGCCTGGTGCCAGTCAGTAGCCCACCCAAGCAGGAGGGTCATTCTTGGTGGGGAGACAGTATCATATTGTGGCTTAAGAATTTGGGTTCTCAGGGTTGGCGTGGTGGCCCAGGAGATGGGAGCTCATCTTGCTCTTACAGAGGACTTGAGCATGGCTCCTAGGACCCATGTTGTTTGGGTCATAACTGTCACAACTCCAGTTCCAGGAGATCCAATGCTTCTGGTTACTGCAGGTGCCTGCACTCAGGCATGTGACCCCTCCCCCAATACAGATTGTAAAAGCAATAATGATAGAGTTTGTGTCTTGTTTTTTTATACCATTATTTACTGTAGCTCTGTAGTTACCAAATTAAGTGCCAAAACCTTGGTGTGTGCGCGCACACACGTGTATGTGTGTGTAAGGATTATACTTAATTTTTGTATTTTGAGATTCATTTGTGGGTCTAGTTGTACCACAGCATGTTACGGAGATCAGAGGACACCTTGCAAGAGTTGGTTCCCTCCTTGCAGTGTATGGGCTCCAGTTATCAAATCCAGATTGACAAACTTGGTAGCAGGCACCTTTACCTACGGAGCTGTCTCACAATCCCTAGATCTTTTTAAAGTTGTAACCATTTCAAGCTTGCAGAAAAGGTGAGGTTGAGAATACTGCGGACATCTTACTCTTAACAACATTGATTTTTGTTCCGGATGAGAGCACAGCAGACATACCTATACACACAAATATTTTAAAACGCACATTCTCTATGAATCTTCTCTTCAGAAAACATCGACAGAACAGTAGTCATCTTCAGTAGATTTAATGTGGACAGGTTTTAAATAATCCACTGCCATATTTCCGTCTGTCAGTTGGTTCAGTAATACTCTTTACAAAGGCCTTTCCACACTCGGTCAGGAGTGGCTTCAGGTTGGGCATTGCATCTGGCGCTCACATCTCTTTAGCCTCCTTATTTGGAGAATTTCCAGACTTGTGCCTGCTGTGACACTTAGCATTTGGAAGAATAGAAGACTTACTCTTTTAAATGGAACGTTCCTTACTCAGGTTTTGGATGGTGTTCTCTTCTGGTTAGGTTAAGGTTGCATTTTCCTTACTAATGCTACATCAGCAATGTATCCTTCCCAAGCATTACCGTGATGAATAAGAAGTCTGTCTGCCCCTTGATGGTAGTGCTAATTGTGATCATTAGTCAAAATGTTTTCCAATTGCTTCACTAATTAGCTATTATTTTTTTTCTCTTGGAACTAATAAGGGATCTATGTGGGGATACCTGAGCCCACAGAAACCTTGCTCCTCATCAGGATTTCCCTCCAGACTTGAACTCTACAGGGGATCATGTCCAGTCTCATTTTTACTAAAATGGTTGCAAAATGATTAAATGGCCTACTTCTAGATTTTGTTATATATTGCTGGTTTTGTTTTTACTCATCAAACATTGCATTTTAATAAAATTCTTACAAATTCTCAAACATATTTAAATGATTTTTCAAACCCCACCCATAAAAGTACCCATGCCTTAATTCACTCTGAAAGCCCCCACCCAACAGGTGGCCTCCCTGTTCCTCCCTAACGTGACGCTGGCTCCTTGACACATTAACTGCTGGATTTCAGCATTAATTGTGTGTCGGGGGTGGAGATCATGGAGGACTTTCTGTCTAGTGAGCAGCACCTTAGGGAGCTATCATTTATTCAGAGTTGTCTTTTTAGTTGGAGAGAAGACAGACACTTTGTTTTGACTCAAATGTTAGGAAATGTCACATCTTTTTTTTTTTTTTTTTTTTTTTGTCTAAGGCATAGGAATGACTGAGTGCTGATTTGAGATAAATCACTTGGCCTTGTTTGTTTCTTCTAAGTGAAGTTAGTCTAAACTTAAAAGGCTCTTCTAGTGGCATATTTTCTTTCTTTTTGAGACAGGGTCTTGCTCTGTAGCCCTGACTGGTCTAGAAGTTCCCTCTCCCCTCCCTACTGCTGTGATAAGGAGTATGCTTGGCTTTATTTTTGTCTGTTTATCTGTTTGTGTTTTGTTGTTGTTCTGTTTTTTGTTTGTTTGTTTGGCTACTTTATTTTTTTAAAATTACAAAGATGGAAGAGACACTTGATTACAAAACGGAAGAATTACAAAAACAGAAGAAACACTTGAAAGGCCAGAAAACATGGTCACATTTCATTGGGTATGTTCATACTGTATTGTTCTCACTTTTAGTGTTTGCAATTTTGTTTTCCTATCCTTTCTGACACTCTGGGCAGCTCAGTGCTTTAAACTATGTCAAATAGTTGCTTAGTCATGAAGAAGAAAAAAAGGCAACATTATTAATAGTCTACTGTAGTCCATTTCAAAATTCTCAGTTATTCAGAGAAAAATGTACTTCAAATTCATGGGCCCACTGCATCTTTATTATATTGTTTTGAACTATTAGGAAAATCTCAGTTAAAAACTGTATGTGAGAGGGACAATCAGATGTTGCCAGCTGAATTAATTAATTTCTTCCTTCCTTCCTTCCTTCCTTCCTTCCTTCCTTCCTTCCTTCCTTCCTGTCTGTCTTTCTGTCTTTCTTTCTGCCTGCCTGCCTGCCTTCCTTCCTTCCTTCCTTCCTTCCTTCCTTCCTTCCTTCCTTCCTTCCTTCCTTTTTATTTTTATAGTTTTAATTTTTTTCTTTCATTGGATATTTTCTTCATTTACATTTCAAATGCTATCCCAAAAGTCCTCTATACCCTCCCCCCACCCTGCTCCCCTATCCACTCACTCCCACTTCTTGGCCCTGGCTTTCCCCTGAACTGGGGCATATAAAGTTTGCTAGACCAAGGGGCCTCTCTTCCTGCCAGTTGAATTTCTGACATACTTACTGAGTGCCTACACATTTGTGGCCTGCCTTCTCCCAGAGGCCTTGTTGCAGAGAACGTGATAGGCTTCTTGCTTTTCACCAGCTTCATGTGACAGTGTTGTAATAGGCTGTTACTGGGGGGAGTGGGCTCAATGGATGAAAACTAGAGTTCTCTAGCTTTGATTTAAACAGATAGTGACAACTGTGGGTGGCCATGTGTACTTAGAAAGTAGAAATAGGAAAATAGAGCAGCAGTAAGAGAGGTGGGGCAAGGATGCCGGGCCCCCAGTGTTCTTCCAGAATGTAGTTGGATCTCTGGGAGCGCAAATGCTAGTGTTCCTCTATGCTTTCCTGAGAGGGCTAGAGTTGAGCACAAGATGCTTGGACAGAGGTCCCATTTGTTTAAGATGAGGAGTGAGGCCTAATGTAGAGAACGACATTGGAAATGGATAAAAAGGCAGTCGGTAAGAGTGAGTTTGGGAGAATACGTGGCTAGATCTGCTGTGGCCATAAGAGAAGAAACGGAGGCTGACACAGTGCATTCTTTGGCAGGGATAGTCAGCCTTGTGCCATGTGCCATTCAGGTGTGAGGTGTTTAGATAGGGTGCGTGGTGAGCACAAGTCTATATGGAGGAGGCTGGCAAAGACTTGATCAGGGAGAATCAAAAAGAAAAGAGGAATGAGCAGCTGTGTGCATGAGGGTAAAAATGGTGGTGATCTGTGTGTCTTGGTGGAGAGAGGGGAATAGAGACTAGTGGCTAGGGAAGGGACGCATTATGTGTGCCAAGGCTTGAGGTTAGTCCAGGGATAGGACTGTTGGTTACTGTGCTCTGCTGGGCACTAATCCCCTTATCATTTGTGTGGCTGACATCTTAGGACATGCTTAGTGGACTAGATCTGCAGGCAGGGCAGGCAGAAGCTCCAGAAGAAAGTCACAGCTGTGTGGTGTAGTCTCAGATGCTGTAGAGATGCTCAGGAGGGCCCACCAAGAGTTTCTATACCATGAATTCAGTGGTAAGTCTTGAGAGAACCCTGATAATGGGTCCTTAGGATAGAACGTGGACTTTAGCCTGGCTGTGCAGGAGGAGAGGAGGTGGGAAGTAGCTTGAGAAAACTGTGGAAGTAAGACACGATTTTAGTTACTGACTTTAATAACATCATGGCACATCGTTAGAGGAGTATTTGCACCAAGTGAGCGTGGTTTTTGGAGTTGATATTGCTTAATCACAGTCAACACACACTATAAAGTTATGGGGTACCATGATAATTGCAATTCATGTATACTCCATAATGTTCAAATCAGAATAACATAACTGTTTCCAGACATCATATCTTATGGTGAAAATACTCAAAATTCTTACAGTGTTTTAAAATACACAATTCTTTAAAATACAGAAACTTTCTGTAGTTTGAGTGCATCGTGCAATTGGACACCAGAGTTTCTTCGTCCTAGCTAAGTGTAACTTGGACAGCCTCTCCCTTCTCTGTCCCTTCCCCTCCTCTTAGTGTCTGGTAAGTACTGTTGAGCCCCCAGCTTTGTCAGTTCAATATTTCAGCTCCCTCCTTCCATGAGATGGAGCACTGCTTGGCTTTCTGTGCCGCTTGCCATAATGGCATCCGGCTGCTTTTATGCTGTTGCGCATGACAGGATTTAACTTTTTTAAATGGAAGAGAAGTACTGTATTGTGTGTACGTGCCAGCTTTTCCTGCTATCTTCACTGTGATGGACACTTTGGTTGTCTCTGTTTCTTAGCTCTTGTGAAGTGGGGCAATAAGATGCAAATGCACTCATCTCCTCAATTGAAAATAATACTTGATTACTGTCAATATTTTGAGCCATTAATAAGATTTTCATTATTATGTGTGTGTGTGTGGTGTGTAAGCATGTTTGCACATGTTTGAGATGCACATCCATGTGTGTACATGTGGTTCAGAGCTCAGAGGCTTGTGTCTAGTGCCTTGCTCAACTACTCTCTCCACCTTATCTATTGAGATAGCAACTCTGTGTAACCCAGAGCCCACTCGTTCTGCTAGTCTAGCTATCTAGCTTCTAGGCGACCACATGCAAGATTACAGGTGGGCCACCATTCCTCCTGGGCATTTACATAGGTGCAGAAAACTGCTTATGTGGCCAGCACCTCTGCCGATGAGCCATCTCCCTAGCACCTACTCTTGTTTTTAGTTGTATGTTTACTTTAAGTCTTCCATTTTCCAAAATGTTATTATTTGTTCTTTTGAGGGCCATACTATATAGTCCAGGCTATCCTGGAACTCACTGTACAGCCCAGGCTGACCATGGTATTCTCCTTAGTGTTGGAATTCCAGGTCTGACTGTACAGTACTGAATTGTGGAGTGCTTCCCTGTTATTCATAATGTAGATGATATCTGTTAATCATAATGTAGATTATTATTCATAATATAGATGGTTTCTAGTATATATGTGTAAGTAAAAATGACTTTCCTAAAATGTACAGTAATTTCTGTCATCATGATAGTTCTGTGTAACTGAAGCATTTGAATTAATATTTGTGCCATTAGTAATGATGACATACAGTTAAAAAATAGAGGAACATAGACCCGACCTGTGCAAATAGGAATTTAAGGAAAACGTGCCATGTTTGAACAGGATAATACTGAATAAACTGTGAGTTTATCCTGTGTAACTATTACTGATGTTAGGGCCCTTAATCAGTGTTTTTGGTCATGTATCCGACACCATCTTATGATAAGTAACTAGATTCTTTTCCATCTCTCTGGGTCAGACTTTGACCCTGCAGCTGCCTTGTTAGATCTTCTGTTGGAGAATGGTGCTGCATCACGGCGTGGTGTATGTTGAAGTAAGACCCGTGTTGAGTTTGTCCGAGGAAAAGCAGGAGCTTTTTGCCTTTTCTTCCTTCCTTCCCTCCTTCCTTCAGATAGTAGTGAATTTTTTTTTCTGTTCTCTATATTAGCCATTCACAGAACAGAAGCAAATAGCCATTTTTAAAATTCATGTCTTCAAATGTTAATTTGATGCTTTAAGGCATAAGTGACCTTTCTAGCCAGCCCAGACTTGTCAAACAAAGGACCAATATGAACAAGCTGCTATTTGTTTTAATACAACAGGTTGGTTTTTTTTTTTTTCAGAGAATCTCAAAACAATTTTGTTTCACTTTTCTCCCAAACATTAAACTTCACCCTGTGCTCCACTTGAATTTAGAAAGAACTGAAGTTGTTGAATAAAAACCCCTGCCTGCCTATACAGAAAACAGTAGGGTTTCATTCATAAGCTAGACCATCAAGTTGGTAAGAGTGTGAGAAAAACAAAGAAGGGAACAAACGCAGAGCGAAGCCTTTCACAGAGTGCTTGACTGGACCATGGCAGCCAAAATAAAGATCGATGGGGCCCAGAAGCTCGGTGAGCTTTGATGTTCCATCCCTGAGTACTGAGACTGTGGGAGTGAACTGCCATGGTGCTGCGGGCCATCACTGGGCTGCCCTGGCATCACAGACTTATTCACTTCCACCTCTGATGTGTGGTGTGACCTCAAGCTTCATTCTGTCAGGTGTGAGCAACACTGCTTGCATTTATCTCCGTAGGTTTTGGTGTGAAATTATCCTTAGCTGTGTTCTAGATCTAGTCCACCTAGAAAAACTAAGTTTCTGCTGCACCTTCACCTCCAAGTAATCCAACCACTGTTTTGCCAGTGTCAGACATTTATAAAATGTGTTGTGATCATATTCACCCCCATTACACTCTCACCCCACTTCCACTCCTCCAGACCCCCTTCTTTTTTCCAACTGCTCCCACTTTCATGTCTCTGTGTGTGTGTGTGTGTGTGTGTGTGTGTGTCGGGGTGGGAGGCAGAGGGCAGCCACAGCTGTTGTGTGTCCTTGATTCTAATGACGGTGTTCTACTCAGAGGACGGTATTTCACAACCCTCCTTTCCACCCTCGTGCCCTTGCAGTCTTTCCATCCCTTCTTCCTTGGTGTTCCCTGGAACTTGGAGGGTATCTAGCTATAGGGCTGAGAACTCAGTAGCCACTTGCTGTAGGTACCAAGATCTCTTAAAAGTAACTCACTACAAAAAGAATGGCTTTCGTAATGACCATGTTCCCCCCTTGAAGTTGAGTGCTTCACTTAGAATGTAACACGTTTAGTTTTGATGGGTTGTTTACCTTGGTTTTTTAATTCTTAGAAATTATGCAGAAGGAAGAAAGAAACGGAATTCATTTTGGTCAAAGCAAGGATGATTAACACAAATAAGCTTAAAATACTCATTTTGTAAATTTGTTTTTCTTAAGCCTTATTAGAGTAATTTTTAATAACAAAAGATTTCTATATAGTTCCTTTGGCCTTGTTGCTTTTTATTCCCCCTCCCAAGCATGGAAAAGATATATTTGCATTTGGGGATTGGATTTTGTTTCTTAGGAAAGATGCCATTTGAAAAGTTTGATAGTTCTAGTTAGGTAAAAGCTTTCTGTTCAGAAGAAAGCATGCAGTATGGTGTTCACAGTTTTCTCTCTTCTCTCCGAGCTAAGACTAACATTGGTTTGAAGTAGCAGCCTAGTCGCTTGTGGACTTGCAGGAAGGTTTACATGAAAAACTTGACAGCTAGGCTCATGACCTCCGCTGTATGCTGGGACCCAGCATTATTAACGCTAAGGGAAGAGCTGACGTCAGCATGCTGACCATTTACTCTTCCATCCGTGCGTGGGCCATGCACCCACACACGCACATGGGCAGTAAATAAGTACATGTTAAAAAATCATAACTACTGCTTAGTCTTTTGACCACAGAGATAGGATTGATATACAGAGTTAGTTTTGTTGGAATGTTTTTGGGGGTAAAATGTGGAAAAGGACAGTGATTATAAAATTAACAAAATTTGCAGAATGCTTTCAGCTTTTATGAAACACAACTTGATTTTTTAATCTTTGATAAGTTAATATTTGATGGAAATGTTATATTCTCTTATAATACCTGGGACTTATATTTCCACAAGTGTTATCCCAATTATTGTTTCAACTCCTGGACTCCAGTATTCAGATAATGATTCTCCCAGTATTGCATACTCGGAGACACTGTTGTCCTGGACAGAGAGTCTAGCTAATAGTTGTCAGATCTTGGACAAATCATTTGACTTCTGTACATGTTCTATCATTTGATAAATGGTTGAGCACGTGAAGATGTTTCAAACATAACTTATGTTCTTATTAATTTTGTCTTTGGGCAAGGATATGAGGACCAGTAATAGAATTTATTTTGAATATATATTCTAAATACTATATTTATTTTTCCCTCGAAGAGTTTTTACTTAGCCAATGAATTGATTTAAAGTTTTTGACCACAGCTGCTACAGAAATGTGTGCCCAGCCACTGTTTTGGTAAACACAGACTAGTGACCAGATGGTAGTAATACTTTAAAAAGTTGAGCTTTATGGGCTAGAAACCATCCAAATGGGCTGTTCAGTGTTTTGCCTAGGTACCTTGGATTTAGTACACAGTAAATGGGTTTGAGGGTGTTTTATTACTGCGGTGGCTACAAGGAACAAATAGTATTATGTAGAATACAAATAATGCTTATTAAGCTTGCGGTTGGTTTCTTCTGCCAGTCTGCACTCGTGAACAGATGTTCCTTTGCTTTAAATCAGAGGCACTGCTCCGAACCTAGTTATGCACATTTAAACAACTGTTAGGAATTGTTTAAAACTCAGGGTTGATTAAATAGGATATGGATTTATGATATTTTCTCAAGTTGTTAGTTTGTGGTGGTGATTCTAAATAGCAAGGGAGTTAATTTGTATTTGTTTTTTGGTTTTTTTTTTTTTTTTTTTGAAATTTAATTAAAGATGGTATCCCATCAGTTAAAAGTGACTTTAAGAGTAATTGTCTGGAGTTTAGGTTGTAGTTGGGTGATTGAGCACTTAACCTGGTAACTGTGTTGCGTGAGTTCTTTTCCTGGGGAGACGCTACACATGTGTACTAACCCCAACTAACAGACGTACAGATACCACTAAAGTCCAACTTGGTGAACCAGTGGGTTTCGTTGGGGTTACTAAAAGGAGCAGAAATGACTCAAAGACAGCTAGCTGCATCACCAAAGTCCACCCCAGCATGGGTGACAGCTCCTAAAAGCTGGGAACCTGGAGCACATGGCACAGCCTGCAGGCAGCCCAACAGGTTGAAGAATGTCCTTTCTGAGGGACTCAGTTTGTCTAAACCTCTTCCTGGTAGCTTGCTTTTTTTCTGAGAGTCGTCTTTGTAGCTTTGCTTGCCTAAAAGTATCTTAATAGTCTTTACTGAGGAGGAGAGTTTATCTTTCCTGTGTGAAGAAGGGGTCTAGTGAATCTGGTCAGTTTCAGGGACTTCCTGAAGCTGTTTTCAGTTGTTCACCATCCTGCAGGGTCTCAGAGGATCTTGTTGAAACTGTGAAGGTCTGGGTTCTAGTTTTAGCACTCTAAAGGAGCAACTAATTGTCCCATTGTCTTAGCCAGTAATGATGAACAAGTTAGATGTCAGCCATGTGGTATCAGCTGGGCTGTGTTCTGACAAAATAATCTAGTAGTAGTATCCGTGTGTTAAATGTTTAGGGTGTTAGTGTTGGAGCTATTTCTTTTAGATGTATTATAATTTACTCATTAAGATCTTTTCCAGTTGGGCCATACTATTCATTAACTATATAAACCTTCCATGTTCTACAGATTCTGACACTGGGCTAGCTTGATTCTTCATGGTATCCTTACCCAGTACTGACTTCTGGCCTGTTGTACTTGAACAGTCTGTGTGAATATTCTCACCACCTCTTAGATTACACCTAGCATTCACATTTATGTGTTTTCATGACAGGTTTTTATCGAATCATTATAAATATTGTACATGATGCTAGAACACATGGGTGATCCCAACCTTCTAGATGGAAGATAAAGATGAATGGTTTAGCTGGGCAGTGATTGAGCTTGCCTTTAATCCCAGCACTCAAGAGGTAGAGGCAGGCGGATCTCTGTGAGTATGAGGACAGCCAAGGCTACACAGAGAAACTCTGTCTCAAAAAAACAAAGTAAGACAAAAAACAAAAAAAAAACAAAAAAAAAACAAAAAAGGTTGACAGATAAAACTTGTAGTTGTGCTAAAAGTACCAGAAGGTAGAGAGCCCTCTATAGTTCCTCTTCTCTGAGTACAGACTGCATCAGTACTGAAGGGCTGCCAAGGGTCTCTAAGAGATGGTGTGTCAACGGTTGGGTGGGTGTGATGAACATGTATTTGTAGAGCTGTTGACTTATATTGACAACCAAACTTCTGAATCTTAAAATAGAGTAACTTTTTTTTTTTTTTTTTTTAGTTTATAGGATTCATGAGTTATGGGTTTGTGAGTAAGAGCTGAATGCCGATTATTTACTGCAGTACCCACAATGGTTACTGATAGAAAACAAGGCCCCAGTAACCTTATACCTAAAGGCGGTATCTGATAAAAAATGTGGATGGGACTGGGGAAATGGCTCAGTTGGTAACACAGTTGTGACACACACATGAAAACCCAGTTCTGATCCCAGCATTTAAGTCAAAGTTGAGTGTGGTCCTATAACTGTAATCCCAGCACTGGGAACTCAGAACCTGGCAGATCCCGGGCTTGCTGTCATTCTCTGAGTTGATGAGCTCTAGGTTCATCGAGAGACCCTGTCTCAACAAATGAGCAGGAGATGTTGAGGAACATACCTGGTGTTGTTCGTTGGTCTATATACATGCACATATATACAAATTAATGTGCACATGCACACATATACAAACATACACAGAATAAGAATTTTAAATAAAAGAATGTGAATGAAGTCAGAATACTGACCCAAGTTAGAGAGCATCGTCACTACAGCTCAGCAGTCCAGATGATTCTCCCACTATGGCAGTCTTGGCTCTATTTACACAGGCACTAGTCGATTGTTTTCCATTAATTTACTAGCTCTTAAATCTTAATAGTCTCGTCCAGGATGGTTCGTGTTTGCTTTGTAGTGGAAGTGCAGAACTCACTGTCACTTTGCCTTAGCCAACACATGATGTGATCAACTTAAGGGTTTTTGGTTGTGGTAGGGTGTTTCACTGGGTTGTGGCAGGCTGCTCTCAACCTCTTTTGCTTAAGCAATTCTTTTGCTTCATGGCTTAGCCTAGGTGGACCTTAATTATTAAATTGTGTTTCCTGCTGAAGTATGCAGGCTGATTTACACCACGAGAAGGTACTGTCTTGAATACTATTTCTTTACTCAGACTCCCTGTTCTGTCTCTTCCCTATCTGTAGTTTATTCAGTGACGTATATTATCACAACTTGGAGAGGGGAGTGACATCCTTTATGCGGAACAGATTGCTTATGGACATTGTCGAATACAACTTTTAACACAAGTGTTCAGATTTTCTCGGAAAAGAACAGTTGTAGTTCAGTTGTAGTTGTAGATTCAGCAGCTGTTGAAGAGTCCCCCCCCCCCCCCCCCCCCGCCGGCGTGTGCTTTAATTCCTTGCATCATAGAAGGCTGATGAAAGTGTATTCAGAAGTAGGAGTCTGGAAGACAAAGCAAACTGCATTCGTGGCTGCCAGTCAGACAGCGTTCATGATTCTACTTTGAGTCACCATTCACTGTGCCTCTTTTCACGGACGTCACCAACAAAGAGGCGTAATAAAAATCCTGTGTTTTTCCAAGAGAACAACTGAGAATACTACTACCTAGGAGTATGTGGTATCAGGACAGACAGGCAGTGAGCAGCATGTAATCCTGTACACTGTGCAGAGACACATTTGTACATGTTAGTAAGAGAGCAGATACATTGGTACTGAAATGGACATACACTAGCACTCTTTCTCTGCAGGGCTTTGTCCCAGCCAACACTCCTTCACATATAATGAATAACTAATTCAGCACAATAGCCTATGGTCCATAGGAGACTGGTAGGGAGCTGGGAGGAAGGCACTTCAAGCCCTAGAGCCAGCAGGATGTGCTTATTAATAGAGAAACATTCTATAACTCTTGGGGTAAAGTCACCAAGAAGATAGCATTTGGTTTTGCATTACATTGAGGAATCATTAAGACTGTTAGACAACTAAGAGTCTGGCATCCACATTGCAATGGGGAAAGAAAGGCAACTGAACTGAGCTCAGGTGCATTTGAGAAAACGTAGTAAAATTATCCTGTGTTAAACAGAGCGCCTTGTTAGATGTGGGCCTGTGAAACTGTAGTTAGCTAACTGAAAGGGGGGGTGCTTTTTTAAATCGTTCTTTTCTGTGTGTGCGGAAAGGCAAGTGACTTGTGTCCTTCTGCTTTATGGAGACTCAGTTGCTATTTGGGATCTCCATTTGTCCATAATTCATTCATCTGTCTATCCAGCCAGTATTTGCTGAACACTTGTTACATACTATGATGTTCTGGGAGCCTCAAAATGAATAAAATCAACTTTTACCCTTAAGCAGTTTGTAGTTTGGTGGAAAGGCCTTTGAAAGGGGTGGCAGGAGACTTTGTGTGGAAGCTCGAGACTTTAAAAAGCTGCTGTTTATTGGGAACCACACAGCTCACGTGGTTCATGGACCATAGGACTACAGTTGGAGAGATGGGGATGGGACTGCCTCGTGCTTGTTGCTTTTACCCATATTGTATGCTCATCTATGTTGCTTGGAACCTCTCCTTTGCTGTTTAATACTATCTTAGTTCTACTGTGTTGTTTATTCAGTGCACTGCTGGGAGACACTTGAGTTGGTTTCCTTTGGTGCTCTCATTGGGAATAGTACTAAATTAAAGCATTGTGGTTGTATCACGGTCTATGTGTACACGTACTTAGGAATATTTATTTAGGGATGGGATTCAAGGCTCATGGATAGAATACATAGCATTTTGGCTAGGTAAGGATAAACTTTTTCTGAGTCATTGTTCTAATTTAAAAGGTCTGTGACAGGTTATCCAATGTTTATTTGTTTGTTTGTTTAAGTCATGTACTTTTGGGGTTTTTGTTGTTGTTTTGTTTTGTTTTATTTTCACTTACATATCCAGTATAGAGATTAAATGCCTATCTGCCCTGGACTCCTGGTCATTGCTCTGTAACTGGAATAGTTGTTCTCAAATCAGGAAGCCTGGGAAGGAAGGAGAGATGTCTGCGGGTAGACACTATGCTCCGGATTTGTTTATTGCTGGGGGAAAATGAAAGGGAAAAAAAGCTAGTATATATTAAAGACACAAAAAGCTTAGTGGCTTTTAACATGCTGTGCTCACGTTTGAAAGTGTAATTCTATTTTAATCTCGTTCCTAATGGAAGAAGCAAGATGACTGACTTGGTAGGGTAATCTTGTTTGAAAATTGACAACTCTTTGGCACAGCTCCCGGATTTCTTTTCAGATTTTTGAGAAATAAAAAAGCAGACTCTTACATGCTGTTCACTGGTGTAAGAAAAAGAAAAAGGATGAAATAAAAAAGAAAAGTTTTGTGCATAGGGTGAAGAGAGTTATGGCTCTAGGAAATGTGTGTAGGCCACCCTCTCTGACATCCTTAGGCTGGAAGAAGTTTGTCATTGATGTTCTAGCCATCAGCAGCGTGCTTACCACGTGGAGAACGTTCAGGTTCTTCTCTCTTGGCCCCAAGGTCATAAGAAAGGAGAACTTAAGCTACTTTTAAAATTCCTTTCCCTGTAGATCTCAGAGTATAAAGGGTTGCCTGATGTCACTTTTGCTGTCTAAAACATGTCCCATCACGAATGCTCAGCGTGTTCAGACCCAAAGCTATGTTGGGTGAGTAAATGGGAATTTTTTTACTGTATTCAATTCAGTTGAGAGAATATTTACTGTGTACCAGCCATGTGCCTGGTCCTGGTAGGTACTGCGGACACAAAGATGAATGAGCCAGCTTACTGCCCACTGAACCAGGCAGGCGCATAAACAATTCACTATAGTGTTTGTGCTAACAGTGGTAAGAAGAATGTGCAAAAAGTGCGTTGGTGCACAGAAGAGAATGAATACTTTTGTGTGTGTGAGGGGCAGTGGAGTCTAGGTAACTGTGTTTTAGAGAGGTCGTGAATGGGATTAACAGAGAGGGCCGTATTTGGCAGAGGAATGAAGAGAAAGGTTAAGGCCATAGGTAGAAATTGAAACTCATTGATGCTTGCTTTGGCTAGAGATACTAAAGTAACTTGAGAAAACTACAACATCAATAGGAATAGAGAGTAGCAGGTATAGACAGGATATTGTGGCATTCTCTGTTTGAAATGCCACCTGCAGAGAAGCACACAGGGAACTCATGGAATCCTCTAACACTGGTCCCTGGGCCTGGAGCATCTATGTTACATTTTCCTTCCTCAAAGCCTGGGAGGGGTGGAATAGGAATTATTGCCATGTCGGAAAGGGAGCACCGAGGGGGTGTTTTAACACATGTTGATAAGCTTATGAATGTTTGAGCTTCATAACCATTTGATTGTTTTTGCTAAATATTTACAGGACTCCCAAAGGGCGAGCAAACAGTGCTCTGACCACTGTGGAGGGAGCAGAATGCAGCGCAAAGCCTGGGGCCAGGGCGAAACGTGCATTCCTGGGAGAACCGAGTGCAGCAGGGAGGAGCTCCAGGACCGTTTGGCCTTGGCCATTTTGGGAAAACTTGAGTGGCAGGGTGTATTTCTTACGGCTATCTGTAATTTTATTTATTGAGTTGAAGTTTGTTTGTTTAAGGATAATGTGGTTCCAAGAAGTCCATTTCCAGGCTCCATGGTTGGAAGCTCCTGCCACTCTAGACTGCCCTGCTTCCCTGACCGAGGCTGAGCATCTGCCTAGTAGTGCAGGGTTTTCATTGTGATCAATAAGGAGGACTTTGGCTTACGAGTGACTTAGCCTGCTCACAACTGCACAGTGGAGGGGCTTTGGGGCTCGGTTCCTGTTTAGGGCAAACCTGAGCTTCCTTAAGGCCTTTCAGAAAGAAACTTGGCATTGTGGCAGAAATGTCTTAGAATCAGGAAGTGAGAGTACCAGACGTGGAGTAACTTACTGGATGGTCTGCATTGTTACTTAGAAGCCAAACTGAGTTTTGCTTAAAAGTTTGTTCCTTTCATTTCAGGAGATCTGTAGGAAGGGCTGAAGCTCTTTAAAACTTGTTACGGCTTGGTTTTGCTGTCTCCATTGGCCTTAGTTCTTCAGTTTTATACAGCTATTTACTACAGTCCTTTTATCAAAATGCAAGCAATTACCTTGGCACAATGATGTAGTCAACTCAGACTCTGTTCTAAGTTCCCCATTGCTTTTACTAATTCCTCTATGCACTTGAAGAACAAGCTCGGGGTTCTATATTGCATAGTCTTCATGTCTCCTAAACCTCTTGCACGGACCTAGAACTTGGCTCTGAAGGCCAGACCAGATAGTCCTGTAGCTCCCCAGGACCCGTCTGTCTGTGCTTTCCATCTTCACCATTCCTGATCTGCATGCCCGTGCTTCCTTGCCCAGCCTTTTAGGTGTGTGCTGGGAATCCCAGTTCAGCTCCTCCCACTTGTGGAGCAACCCCGATCCTGACACTGACTGGTTACATGTTTTGAAAGTGATCTCTCAATTTATCTAATCCTTTTATATTGGATTGAGGCACTTTTTTTTTTGTAAACATACAATAGAATTTAAATTTGTATACTTCTGACTATGTCAGGGTGTGGATGATACCAAAAAGACTTCTTGATACATCATTTATCCATGCCAGGGTTTTCCACCTTAGAGTTAACTACATTTCCCCTTTCATGTTTTCTTTAAAGTCTTTTTAAAAAGATTATGACATTGTAAAGTATATGTATATTGTTAAATGACTCAATCTGGGTACCTGACAAATATTACCTCACATAGTTATTGTTTTCTAGTGAAAATAGTGCACATCTGCTTTCTTAGTAATTTTTAAGAATATTTATGCTTCTATAATAGAAGAGTCCAGCCACACCCAAGTGAAGGGGGAAATTAAGTTCTCCCTACAAGTGGGAGGATTACCAAAGCCTTTGTAGATATGTGCTGAAATCGATAGATGTCCACAAATATTTGGAGAGGGAATACTCTGAGGTTATTTGAATGTTATACTTCCTCACTCAGTAATTTTATCGTCAGCTTCATGCCGGCACCAGTTTGCTTTGGTGTCCTTGTGATCTTACCCACGCCCCCAAGTCTCTCTGCCCAATCGAAATGTTTTGTAAGGAAGACATGTCCACTCTCCCCTGTTCATTTATTCAGTAGTTTGGTTAGGTCAGTACGGACCCATAGATTACTTAATTTTTTTATTTAGAATCTGTTATTTTTGCTGTCTTGCTTTTCAGATAGTTGTAGCTTGGTCATGGGGTGGTGGTGGTGGGGCTTTCCCATGTTGTAACAGTTTCCTAATTTTTTTTTAACTTTATTTCTGGTACTAAATTTTCCATGTTCTTTGTTCTAGCCCTTTCTCCAAGAAACTTTGGTCTGTTTTTTTTTTTTTTCTTGAAAATAATTATTTAGAATCTGAGATGACTTGGGTGTTGTCTTGTTTTATACGATGGTACTTGACATGGATGAAAAACAAAAGGTAACTTCACATACATCTTCAAAGTCATTTTTCTGCTGTCTGGAAACAAAATGAGATTTACGTGGTGGCAGGTAAAGACATTCGTTTCTTCTCAGCACAGACAGTAGCCGTTAATCAGACATGTTATTGCACCATCTCGCACTTGTAATAATGGGGGGTGAGTTTAGAATTTGTCCTTTTGGAATCATTGCATTTTTGTGGGAAACTTGAGAAGCAGTTGTTTTCCGTTTGGGGACCTAACAGGTAGCAGTGAATTGATGACAAAGGAGAGGGTCCCTGAAACCCCCAAGTTAAGTTTACCAGTAACCCCTGGCTAGGTTTTCTATGCCTTAATTCCTAGAATAAAACCTTAGGCATTTTCCTTTTTCTATTTTCTCTTTACTTACACACAACTCTAGAAATGTTGGCTAACTAACTTTCTTTCTTAGTGTCTAAAAGACTTAAGCCAGTGCTTTAAAAGAATCACAAGGGTCTCAACAATAAGGGTGAGCAGTGTTCATGACCTCTGAGGAAGGAGAAAGCAGAGACAGGCACTTGTCTCAGAGGTGACCCACCCAGAGCTTCAGCTGAGTGAGGCTGTGGCCACATTGCTGAAAAGACATAATACAATATGTTTTCTGATACTGACAATCCTGAGTGACCAAGCAAGTGCTCCATTAGACTTTCCTTTGCACTCTTCCTTTGCAGTCCTCCCTTGCCATTTCTAAGTCCTCCTCTGAACGCCTCCTTGCTCTCCTTCAAGTACATGCCTTCTGGCCTCTGTTTTCATTACATCTTATTAAATGCATATGTGCTCATACATACATACATGTATTCCAAAACATAATCTGCTTAATCTGTATAGTGTTTCTTGTATGTATGTATGTATGTATGTATGTATGTATGTATGAAGACTAGCATCCTTTAGGACTAATTTCCATGAAATAGGTGCCATGTGAACTTCCAAAGAAAAGAATCAACAGTCTTGCCCAGCTATCATACCCAAGAAGCACCAATAAACTTTAAAATATTGCTTAAGTCTCTTAAGCTAAAGGCATGTTTGCGATTCCATGGGTAGTTTCATCAGTGTGATAAAATTAAAATACTGTTTGAGGAGTAAACTTTTTTTTAGTTATTCAGGCTAAAACTTTGGTTCTTCGGTATTACTGAGGGACAGTTTGTGACTACAGAAGACTGCTGTTTAGTTAAAGTCATGATCATGAATTTTAGATCTTCATTTTATCTGATTATATTAGCTTGATTTCCCTTCAGGAGTGAGCCTTTTGGTTCTAGTTTTCTCTCTCAGAATTTGTAGTAGTATATACTGTCATGTTAGACCAGTATTCATTTTCACTAAAAGATTGCATGTTATCAGAGGTATTCTCAAAACAAATGTAAATATAATGTTAACATTTTAATCTAGAAGAAAACCAAGTTGTTTGTTGCTGGAGCATCGTTGATGAGAGTGGGTGCAAGGTTCCCCTCCCCCCCACCCCCCGCCCATTTTTCCTGGAAATGTTTTAAGGCTAGTATTTCTCTTTAGATAGATTTTTTTACACTGTTATATAAAATGATGATTTAATACTTAAACATTTTTTTGATAAAGCCTACCTAGACTTGCCTTTTCAGTCTGCAGCTGCCCATGAGACACTAATGCTCTAGGTTTGGAGTTGTTGAGGGGGTGGGTGCAGCTGCAGCAGGAGAAGCTGCATACACATCTCTAATGAGCTTCTAGCTACTGAGCGCGTGTGTAAAGGTAACTCTGAGGGTGCAGAGGAGGGGAAGGGAAAGAACCCAGAGGTGCTTTATAGAACTGGAAGTGTTGGGAATCAGACAAATGTTAGGGGAGCGGGGAAGGAGGAACACTCAAACTGGCAGAAGAAGGGGCCTGGCTGTCACTTGCTTCTACTCTTGTGGACCACGTTGTTATCCTGTATGCTCAGAGGTGTCTGAAGCAGGGGACTACCTTCTATTGGAGACGAGAGCTTTTCTCATACTGCTTCCCTCCCTACCTTAGAAGAGACAGACCAGTTTCTCCCTCAAGTAGAAGGGTTCTCCTCTGCTCTGATGAGATACTGTTGAACTAATGTACTTGAGTATAAATATGGGAGCATTGGCCTTTTTTCTTCCAAGTTGCAGAGCCTGAAAGCTAGACTTATAGTTCAGTTCTCCGGTAAGTTTTTGCTTTTCACTCAGATTTTGACAATATGGCCAGAGCATTTAAATGTTATGCAATTGAAGTCACTTTCTAAAATAGCTATTTTAATTGATTAAAAAGATGTTACCAAGTACCTTTTAACTGCTCTCGTGATTTTTGAAATGTATTTTATTCGCATTTACTCAGCACTTCATTGTAGTTTTGTGATGAACTAGGACAGTGATTAATCATACACATTACAGCAGGTACCTCTGTGGCTTTTCACTTCCCATTAGAAATGGATTCTAGAATTATCTCTTTTCACTATCTGATGCCCTCTTGTAGGTTCTCAACAGTGGGTAATACAATCCCTGAGCTACTGGGTTTCTGCTGCTGACAAAATGCCTAGGAAAACCAACTTTTGGCTTCTGGCTCCATCCATGCACACTTAGCTGTGTTGGTCATGGCCCTATGGTGAGGCGGGGACACCATGGTGGGTCGGGGGGAGACAAGTGGTAGAGCAGAGGTTCCTGAGGTGGAAGCACAGGGAAGAGAGAACGCAGATGAGGGGCTATGGGTAAATTTACCCCAAGAGCATGCCCCTCAGTGCTTCCTCCACCTAGGCCCCCATAGTTATTAAGCTCTAAGTCCATAAATGTATGCGTGCACTCATGAAGCCAGGCTTCCTCATTCCCTCGTCTCCCACCCCACCTCTGACATCTGCTTCTTTTGTTTGGAACCCAGTCTTCAAAATGAGGTTTATGAGGACGTTAACATTTAAAGCATAAAGGCCAGGAAACGTGTATTTACTTTTACCACACAGGAATCTGGATGGGTATTCATGTTGGCATTGTGAGTGACTTGGAAATAAACTAGATATTTTAAAATTAAAAATCTTGCCGGGCGTGGTGGCACACGCCTTTAATCCCAGCACTCGGGAGGCAGAGGCAGGCAGATTTCTGAGTTTGAGGCCAGCCTGGTCTACAAAGTGAGCTCCAGGACAGCCAGGGCTATACAGAGAAACCCTGTCTCGAAAACAAACAAACAAAAAACAACAACAACAAAAAAAAATTTAAAAATCTTAAAATCAAGAAAAATAGCATGAGTCAAAAGCCTGGGCTTTGACCATGTATTCTGAATGTATGTATAATTTTGGTGCTTTGGACTTTTAGACTCTGAAAGTTTTAGATTTTGAGAGTCTTCAAGAAGAGCCATAAGGTTGAGTTTACCCCTAATAATAGGTCTCTGAGGTAGCCTTCAGAATTTTATACATGTTTTGGGCGAGGGACATCTATTGCTCTTTATCACATACTCCACTATCTATGACCTCATTGCTGCCTGCCCTCCCTCCCCAGGGAAGGAGGGAATCCCTTTAGTTTTCTTTTCCAGATATGAATATAAAACCAAAAGATATGAATTCAATAGCTAACTATAGTGAGGCTAGGATTAAAGATATACGACGTTCACTAACTCACTGTAATGAAGCTAGGATTAAACTTGTCTCTTTTTGGGTCCGTGTTCTTCCTTGTTGTATCACTATTTCTTAGATACAGATTTTGATTCTGAAATGTAAGCTACCATGTATGTAACTTGATACTTAATTTGCACCCTTTCAGATTTGAAATTATTTCCATTTCCATTTTTTGTTAAATTTTTATGCCATTTTTGTAACCTTAAAATATAGCAACATGAAACCACTATTCATAAATAACCACTATTCATATATAACTCGATTTGATGTTGAAAAGAAAGTTGTAGTTTGATCTTGGTGCAGCATCTGAATTTTTCTGAATTATCAGCAGTATCCACTGGTAAGCTCTCCTATGTTAAAATAGAGTATATCTGTTCATTTCCATAACAGACACTTGGTTTTCAGAAGAAACAAAAGCAAATTGTTACATACAGGTACGTGCTGCAGTAGTGTACATGGTGGTGACATTTAAGAGTTTGTAGCAATCACCCTAAGGGCTCTTTTCTATTAACATTGCGTTAATTCCTGATCACTGCTCCATCCCAGCATGCTTCCTGGATGAGGCTTATAAATAATTTGTTTTCAGGTTTTCTCTTCTCACTCCCCACTGTGGAGCAGTCTAACTTATTGGTTTGCATTTAGCTTCTTATTAAGTTGGAAGTTTGATGTTGGACAGAAGACTCATCAATGACTGGTACCTGCTGCTCTTCCAGAGGACCTGACTTTGGTTCCCATATCAGCTGGCTCACAGCCAATTGCAACTGCAGCTTCAGGGGATTTGCTGCCCTCTTCTGGCTTCTGGACATACCCAGACAGACTAACAGATACATACATGTGATATTTAATTCACTTACATAACAAATGCTGCTTGTGTATGGTATGGCAGGTGCTGTTGTAGATACTTACTTCGCTTTTGAAGCAGGCTCTCCTGCAGCCAGGGCTGACTTCAGACTCACTGTGTAGTGGAGGATGACCCTCAGTGTTCACTCCTTCTGTCCGTACCTCTCTCAGGTCTCAGATTGTAGGCATTTACCACCATGCCAGCTGTTTGGGCTACTTTAAGTACCACCTGGATCTTAACTTTAGCCAACCGTAGTTAGGACCATGAGTCTCATTCTGTGGAACAGATCCTAATGCAACATCTTAGACTTGTTACAACCCTCCTACAGAGTCGTGTCAGAGCCACAAAGAGAGCTTGACCTTTGGCTTTTAAGGATTTGGATATAAAATACTTATATACTTATAAACACATTTATATACTTATAAGCACATTTCTTGACCATTGTGGATAAAGAGTATATGATATTCAGCTTAACTAAAAATTCATTGATATTTCTAACTCAGGGTATGCTACATGAACTCTTGACTAATTGGGATGCAGATAATAACAACATCGATGTGCTTGATTAGGGACAAGATGGTCAGTTTTCAGCAACAAGCTTATCTTTCTGGATGCTGGTTGGGGGTGTTGAAGGCCGCCCAGCATGTAAAGACCCATAACCTGGGCTCAGGTCTGGGCTTTCAAATGGCTTCCGCGGGTTATGATTTCTGAACTCTCAGCTGAGCCCAGGGTTGTCTTTAGCAGTTTATGGCTTGCTCATCCTGGGGTTTTCATGCCATAGGTTCAGTGTCCTAGGCCCCTCACTACCATCCGTCTTTAGGGATGTAGTAAACGGTATTGAATCAGGATCTCTGCTGTGTAAGTCCTTGGCTCTATTAACATTTCCGTGTGCTTTCCGAGTCTCTATGGGACTGAGGCCACAGGACAGTTCAATCCAAGCCCACCTGACCTTGGAGATGCCTTTCTCCTCCTGAAACATGGAAGGGACATAGTGTGGGAAACAGATCTGTACTAAAGAGATAGTTCTGGAAGAATTCAGCTGACTTCTTAGCTGTCAAGAAATTGTCCTTATATTGTCTTAATTGTTCTTTATATTGTCCAGTAATCCAGTGACTTAGAATTGGAACCTTTATGCTGTTCATGAATGCATCTTCTTCAGCCTGGGTCATTGCCTCTTACCAAACAGTGGATTATGGATGTGGCTGTTAAATAGTATGGCCACACATGGTCATAACGGTTTTGTGGGAGTTGGGGGGGGGGGGCACCTATTGAGTGTGCAGGTAGTCAAGGTGCTCCATGGGTTCGTTCCCTCTTTAGTGAGATGTTAAAAGAACGCTGCTGTATTATTTGTTCAGTATTATAGGTAGTTTGTGTAGATAGTACTCATACCATGCGAGTTTTGTCACCTACCTTGGGCACAATAAAACAAAAACCATACCGTAATGTTTACTGCTTAACAAGTATGGGTAAAAATTATTTAAGTGAAAACTCAATATTTACTTGATTTAATATTTCTTCCAAATCTTAAAAATTGCCAGTGCCACATATGTGACCCTATTATAAAATGTATCCTTCACTTCGTCCTCTTCTTTGACGAGAAGTTGTAAAATCATTTAAGCTGACTGTTAGTGACCAGAGCCGATCAGAGGTCTTGTGCCATTTCTCTGTGAGTGTCGTCTGCCTGTTGTGGGTATCACAGTTTCTGCTGCTTACCCCTGTGATGTGTGGAAATTGCCTTAATATCTGTTTCTCATCATGAGAAGAGGGAGCAAGAAATAGGTAGATTAGCTGCTCTTGGTGCTTAAGTTAGGTAGCAGCAGAAATGACAGTCAGGAGCTCCAGCCTTCTTTGCTTCCTTCACCTTTGGTCCATTCAGTCCATCTTCTCTAGACCTTGTAAACCACCTGCAAGGCAAGCCTCACTCAGTGTTAAGGAGAACTTTGGGGAAAGCTGGCAAAACTTTATGATTACCATCATCAGTATGTGTGTCATTACCAGGCTGCCAGAGCATGTTCTGGGAACCATTTGTACGTCAAATCCTTCACTCAGAAATATCTTGAACATTTTTATGGTTATAGTTAAAGCATTTTTTTCTTATAACTGATAAATGTGCAAAAGTTGCCCCATACCAGCTAAAACAGGGAAACTATAAAGCAGTTTCACTGTAGGTTGGAATGCCTTAGAAATTTTATCCACATACTGAACAAATTTGTTTCGGCATCTCTTTTATCACTATGCTTAGTATAAAAAATCCCACACCCAAGGAGTAACTATATCCACCTTAGTGGTCCTGCACCGCGGACACCCAGAGCAGAAGCTGGCGTTCTTTGTATCTTCCAAGTGAGGAGGGCCTCTGGTTTGTCTGGACACAAATTACCGGTAATTCAAAGCCGCTCGTTGTGTTTAGATACTCATTCTTCTGAAAGGCAGCTCTGCTGGTCTGCACTGTAGCACTGTGGCCACTGTTTGATGACCACCGCTCGTATCTTAACTGTAGCATCCAATCTTTTATTAGTCTGTGACTCAGTTATGGGACAGATTTGAACTGTGAAAATAATTCCATTCTTCATGAGAAGTTGGAGATAAAAGGGCACTTTATATTTTAGTAGAAATATCTTTAAATAAAAAAGTAGCGCACTTACTGAAGTTGATAGTTATTTGGAGTCAAAATCAAGTCTTAAGTCCCCCTTTCCCCTTGTTTGGGACAGATCACATTGTATTTATGTGATATAGTGTGCTATAAAAATACAAAAAGGGGAGAAAGGGTGGCTCTGTTAACTGGAGTTTGGAGTATGCTGAGCATTGAGTCACTGAAATAGCCAGCCCTGGTCTGCTTGTGTAACAGAATTGTGTGTGTTCTTGGGCACATGGCATTTCTAGCAGCAAATGTGCTCACCTACGGCATAGGCTGGGTGGGGTTTCAGTGCAGGTGTGGAAGACGCCGAGCTCCCCAGAGCATGTGGCACTGTTTTAAGTAATGATGGTGGCAGGCCTTCCACGAGAGGACTTATGTGCCTTACATACATGTCAGCTCCCATTCCATCCTTACAGCAGGCATGTGTTGCTATTCCTCTCTTTGCAGGTGAGACCGACCTAGGCCAAGTGACTTTCCTAAGGTTCCAGAGGTTAGACGCCAGAGCTCGAAGGCTTGCTGCTTGTGCTTAGAGGCTCATTCTTCCAAACTGCAGCGCTATATAGCACAGCCTCAACTCTGTCTTTCTCATGTGCTGGAGACTTCGCCTTAGGCAAAAAATGTGTTACCAGGAGTTGCTGGTATTTTTCATTAATTGAATTGTTTCTAATATATAAAACCCCTCCAATTAAGGGGCATCCCATGGGCATTGTAAAACAATCTCTTTGTAAAAGTACAGATTCTGATTAATAACGGTTTAATTTTTTTATATTTTGACTTATATTTAGCGAACGTCTTATTTAAGGTGGCACAGCAATAAGTATTTGATTATACTGATAACATGTGCTACTAGAGAGTACTTGTTCCTCACCGCCCTCCCCCCACCCCTATTTCTATCCCACACCTGACAAAGTGGGAACATTTGGTTGCACAATAAGTTACAAATTGTGTAGGATTTTAGTTCTGAGAGTTTCCCCGGTGGCTCTGTGCTTGCTAGCCATGTGCTTTTCCAGTGATCCACACACCCAACCCACCTATGAATTCTTTGTGTAAAGAATTATGTATTCTTCCTGTGTCCCATTTGCTATGTATCCTCCAGTATTTTGAAGAGAATAGCCTTCTTTGGGCTGTAATTAGAGTCATTTGGTTCAGTGGTTCTGGTTCTCAACTCAGCAGCAATGAGCATCATTGGGTGTGGATCAGAGAGACTCACGATGTGTGGGCCTGGTCATCTACGTTGTTATCATTAGTTCTCCACATGATTCACATGCACTCCAGTTGAGGACCACCAGTCTGTGTATTTTACATGCCAAGAATGTTCTTCTGTTCTTTTCGTCTTGTAGGCTCTTCTAACCTAGTATCTTTTCTGAGGAGGTCCTCTGTGATGTGGCTGTCACAGACCTCTGCTGTGTTCAAGGTTCCAGTTTAATTTGGAGTATAAGAAAGGGCTGGAATCTTAAAATAGCCTTCAGTTCATTTAAATGTGGGGAGACCAACACATTTAGTTATTGGTAACTTAATGATGTGGGGCAGGCATTGCTTGGAAGACCCCAGTAAGTTCTTTTATGTGATACTTTGTCCAATGCCTAACCTGTTCTGAGAGCTGTATCACACACATCCTTGGACATTTAGAAATGAAACTGTGACACCATTTCCAAGAGTGCTAACCCTTGGTAATGTTTATGTACAAAGGATCTGCATCTGTTAGTCTCCTCTCCACTCTGAACACCGTTCGTTGGTGCAGAAAAGCTGTATTTGTGGAGGCTTACGGAAACTCCTCTTTAAATCCTTAAAGGGCCTGCTTCATCTAAGCAGTGGCTCTCAGCCTTCCTGGTGCTGTGACCCGTTAAGTAGTTTCTCATGTACTGGTGTGCCCTCAACCATAAAATTATTTTTGTTGCTATTTCTTAACTAATTCTGCTACTGTTCGGAACCGTAAAGTAAATGCAGGGTATCTGATATTTGACCCCTGTGAAAAGGTCATTGGATCCCCAAAGGGGTCGTGAGCCACAGGCTGAGAACCTTTGGTCTAAAGTATGCTAATCCACTGGCTCTCAGCACCTCCGTTTCTTTTCAAATAGCTCATCTCAAAAGGAATCGTACACGTGCATTTTATGCTGATTATGAAACTGATAAATAGGATTAGAGCCTGGGTTAGATCCAAACCATAGAGCCTCGTGCGGAGGTTGAAGGTAGGCCAGAACTTTGGGAAAGGGAATTTGGCTTGCATCCTCTGTTCTCCCTTTGAGACCACATTCTCCCTTAACTCTTGGCTTGCTAAGTAGAACTGACTCCAGGGTTTCCCCTCTCCCCTCTCCCGCTGGCGCTGAAGGAAACAGTCAAACATTTCTGAGGGCTGTAATGAAAACCGGAAACAAACAGGTTAGGGTCTTCTGTGACCTCCTTGGTGAGCCTCTGGGTCCTGGGAGAAGACAAAGGTGTGAAGATGTGCTGAGACTTGTTGTTTGGGCAACAAAGGCACTAATAAACCCATCTGCACTTCAGAAGTTGGAGATCCAGGAGCAGGGCCTGCGTGAGGCCTAGAGACTGGGGTGATGAAGGGCGTGCAGGGCTGTGAAGCCTCTGTAGGTGGTGCTGGGACTTGGAGGCAGAGGGCAAGAGGTTAGAAGCGCTTTGCTTGTATTAGGAAAGTTTGCCTCAGAGGAAAGATCACATTTATGTTGCTAAGCACCTTGCAGTGTAGGAAGTCTGACTCCCGATTTGTTTATTAGAGCCCCCTCCCTCCCGGCTGCCCAGCTCTTGGTGTCCCTCAGATACCCCTGAAAAAGTACTCGATAGAGGCAGCCTCTGTGCTTCGGGGTCAGGCTAGCACAGGCTGATGCCGTTTCGTAGTTTTGTCTTGTCTCTGCACCTCTCTGATTAAACTCCTGCCTCCTCTTTGTGCCAAATATAGCCAAGTTGGTGTGTTTCTTCTCTGAAGAAAGAGTTTTAAGTAACTAATGCCAGACCTGGCTAACATATAGGTGTTCTGATTGACTGGATCTTTGTATGAAATCATGTAAGAATTCACATTAATGAGGAAACAAAACCAATAATGCACAGAGCACTGCTGGAACTCTTGGTTAGGGCAGTCTAGGGCATGCTCTTTAAGTTTTTATGTGGTCTATATGATGTGCTGTGTCTTACAGTCTGGCCTTTGCATTAATTTGCCATTGTCTTTCTCAGATATTAATGAAGTGTACGAGTGAGTCTTGTTTCAAACAGCCATTCTTAAGTTGGACTAAAATAAAGCTTTTCCTTTAAAAAAATAATTTTTCAAAAAGATGGAAAGTACTTGATTAGCAATTACCAGCAAGGTCTCCTAATGTCTTTCTATAAGCTGTTTAAGCTTAGTATTAGAAATTAGGGCTAGAGGATTTAATTAGGCAGCTCACAGGATGCAGTCTCTTTAATTTGGGATTTCCCTTTGAGAAAATTATGTGGTTAAAGAAGGAATATGATATTTCAGATAAGTTGGCTTTAAAATTGCATTTATTGCCTTCATCTTGGGCCCCATAGTCTCTGTAGTGCTGATCTGGAGACTGTGTGATCGGAATGAAAACAATTTGGTTTCAGTCTGAGCGGTGCAGTGCGGGCTACTGGACTGTGTGCAATAGTTTTGCGTGGGAAAGGTTTCCTGTTAGATTTGGTGATTAAGGATTGCCTCATCTATTTTACCAGTTATGAATCAATACTGGTTCTGACACATTTAGCCTGACTAGTGTGCCGAGTAACAAACAGGTACACTGTTATGAGACCGCTTCACACCAACACTCGTGTGTTTAGACCTAGGTTTTAAGAAGACAGAAAAAAACCCTCTCCCAACCCTGGCCACCCTTTCAGCCATAACATTGCATTGCCTTGCTTCCTGCCTTTAATTTCCCTGGGGGTATTTTTTTTTTGTTTTTTTGGTATTTTGTTTTTTGTTTTTTGTTTTTTTCTTTTAGGAAAAGGGTGAAAGATGTATTTGTGTAAGTACTACACCCTGGCTTCTGTTCAATTCTCTAACAAAGAATATGTTCCTTGAGCACCTCATGCACGGGGCTCATATTTTTTGTAAAAGAATGTGCCATGAAAGGAATGCTTTCAGGCCTGTGTGTTGATTTCATGTCTGCCAGTTTATTCTAGCTTAGAAAATTTCTAATGCTTCAAGTTCATAACCATTTTTTAGCTGAGAAGGTATACTCAGATGCTCAAAAGGGCCAGCCTTTAGAGCTTACTGGTGTGTTTGAAAACAGCTGTCCTTTTGTGATATTACAGCTCTCTGTCCCTTATAAAACCTAACTTAATACTTATCCTCACACACGAAAACAGTCTTTTTTTCAAAATATAAAGCTCATTTTTTGTCAGTGAAGAATAAAGTTTTCTCAAAGACATAACGTAGCTGACTTCACTGTGTTCATGTGAAAATCTTGCTGCTTCTGTTTCTCTGCTGAGTGTACTGTTGGTCTGTCACTTTAAGGTCCTAGTACTGGGGCTGGAGAGATGGCTCAGTAAGAGCACTTATTGCTCTGCCACAGGATTTGGGCTCAGGTCCTGGGGCATCCATGCCTGGTGGTTCACAGCCTCCTACAACTTCAGCTTCAGGTGAGCTTGATGCTCTCTGACTCCCGTGAGCATCTGCTGACACACAGGCACACACTCTCACAGACACAACCTCAACAATGAAAAGAAAGCTTGAAAAAAATAATCTGAATGCAAATTATGTTGCACAAAGTACAGTTGAGCTGCTTCTTCAGAGCAGTGTAATGATAGTTCTAGAACTTTTGGGTCTCTTAGGGAAAATTCCTTAGTGCTATTGTTTATGGGGGTTTATAGCTATTGGCACTTGATTTGTGATGGTTGGCTTGGGTTTTTGTTTGCTTATTTGTTTGTTTTGCCAACTTGATCGCTAAAGTCATCTGAGAAGAGGGAACTTCAGTTGAGAAACATCTTCCATAAGATTGGCTCTAGGCAACCCTGTGGGGCTCTTTCATAATTGATGATTGATGTGGAAGGGTCCTGCCCACCATGGGAGGTGCCACCCCTGGGAAGGTGATCCACATATTGTATATAAGAAAACACACTGAGCAAGCCATTAGAATCAAGCTTGTAGCCGGGCAGTGGTGGCACATGCCTTTAATCCCAGCACTCGGGAGGCAGAGGCAGGTGGATTTCTGAGTTCGAGGCCAGCCTGGTCTACAAGTGAGTTCCAGGACAGCCAGGGCTGTACAGAGAAACCCTGTCTCAAAAAACAAACAAGCTAAAAAAAGAATCAAGCTTGTAGGTGAGTGTTCTTTCATGGCCTTTGCTTCTGTCCCCACCTCCAGGCTCCTGCCTTAAGTTTCTGCTCTGACTTTTCCCAGTGATAGAGCTTGATCGAAGAGTTTTAGATCTAAGAGTTGGTAAGATGGAATAAACTCTCTTCAAGTTGGTTTTGTTTGGGCATGGTGTGGTGTTATTCCAATAATAAACTGTGTTTCAAGGTAAAACCTATAAGTAATTGCAATACATGTTTATTCTTTAATAGCAGTAAGTATATCTTAATAGAAATAAAATATTTGTATAAGAAAACTTCTGTAACTCCTAATAAAAATGCTTTGCTGAAGCAAGTAACATTATCTGTTTGTGCACATCTCTTTAATGTTTGTCCACCTCCTGTTTATCTGTCTCTGCTACAGTAAGTGGTCTGCATCATGTCAGCCTCCTGAAACTAAATATGCATTCAGGAGAAGTGGGGTAAAAGGTCAGGAGTAAGATTTTATTATCATGTTTGCTCTGAAAGGCACTTGATTGGGGGGGGGGGGGAGAAATTAATTCCCCCCAATTAATAGCAAGCTTTAAAAATCAGTGTATTACAACATTTGCAAACTTACAGTTTTAAAAATGCTATACATAGTATTTTTCTTAGTTTATCTGCATATGAAATTGACACAGTGCTAAATAGGAAAATGGGGGAAGAGCTGGGAGGAGCTGTGACTTAAGATTTTCAGGTTTGTTCTCAAATCAGAATGATTCTTCTAATGTTTTCCTAGCCACTCGCCTCCAAAAACAAAACCTTTGTGATTGTTCTTTATTTACCAAGCTACCCCACCAGAGCAACCTCCCCCCACCCCCCAAATTCCAGTAGCTTAGAAAAAGAAAGTGTTCTGGATGAAGGGAAAGCGCCCCACCCCTCTTGTTTCTCCAGCTGGGAGGGAAGGAAAGGGAAATAAAATTTAATGAGCACTTTTACTATGTGCCAGGTGCTTTGCACATGGTATTTCATTTTAATCCCCCAAACAACCTTGCAACATGCTTCTAGCCACGTACTTGCACAAATAAAGTGAGACTTCAGAAGTCTGAATAATACGTCCAAGGCACACAGCATCTAAGAAGCAGAACACACATGGGGCCAAAGTCTCTATTCCAAGGCCTGCATGATGGATGCTACAGTGCCTTACACGATTTCCCGTCTGTTCTTGGGGTTAAACTGTAGAGACCAATGTGATGCTGGGATAAGAGCGCCATTTGCTCGGTGAGCGTTGCTTTCGGAATTAACTTCCCAGTAGATTAAACAAACATTTTTATGTATTTTAAAAATGTTCATGCATGCATATATTCATATAGATAGATCATCATCGCCTACAACCATCCTCCCACCCTCTCTTGCTGGCCTTCACCTGCCCACAAAAGAAGTCTCCCTTGTACTCTAATATGGAACCTCTTCTGTTCCTGTCACTTCCCCCGTGTTCCTCCCTTAATATTGATTATGTATGCACACACACTCCCTGTCTCTGCCTCCCTCCATTCTGTGGATACGAGCTAAAGCCCACAGTCAGCCCAGCACAGCAACCACTTGTGAAACTTTCTCTCTGAAGGTCTTCCTTCACTAATCGTGATCGCCGGCTCCATCCAGCCATTTCCCCACAAATGCCTTGATGTCTTTTGGGTTTTGATACAGGGTTTCTCTATGTTGCCCAGACTGTCCCAAAACTCACTCTGTAGACCAGGCTGTCCCAAAACTCACTCTGTAGACCAGGCAGTCCCAAAGCTCACTCTGTAGACCAGGCTGGCCTCAACTGTCTCTGCTTCCTGAGTGTTGGGTTTAAAGGCCACCACTGCCAGGCTGGTTTCTTTTTTTTTTTTTTTTTTTTTTTTTAATGGCCAAATAAAAGTCTATTGCATACACATAGCACTTTTTCTGTAGCCATTTCCCTGCCGATGACCTAGAGATCTGCTCTGTTCCTTGTTTCTATTGTGAATATCACAGAAAGAAGCATAGCTGTGCAAGGGTCTGTTGTGCCGTGTTGGCTTCGAGTGTGACCCCAGGGCTACTCTAGCTAGGTCGTCATATGGTAGGCAGTTCATTTTTGTCTTTTGAGGAGTCTTCGTACTGTCTTCTGCGATGGCTGCACCAGGGTACAGTTCCACCAGCTGTGTGCAGAGGTTGCTTTTACCTCATGTCCCTGCCAGCTTATTTGGGGTCATGTGTTCCCTTGATGAAAACAGTTCTGACTGGGGGAGAAAGATATTTAAAGTGGTTTCTCTAACCATGTTTGTCTCATGGTTAATGGTGGTGTTCAGGTATTGTCATTCCTACATTTTGTCTGTCTCTCTCTCCTTCCCTCCCTCCCTCTTTCCCTCCCTCCCTCTCTGTTAGAAGTGTCATTTCAGTTCCTTAGCCTATTTTGATTGAATTGTTTAGTTTTTGTGGTTCCAAAAATATTCTGTTAATCCTCTGTCTCATGACAGGAAAATTTCCCCATTCTACAAACTGATTCTTCTTCCTGGTGGATACTTAAGTAACCGTTTAGTTTAGGGGCCCTTTGCTTTTGTCTAGTCTCATTTGTTAGTCCTTGGGGTTATTTCTTGCACTGGAGTTCTTGTCTATGCTTATCTTGAAGTGTTTTCCTCTAGCACTTTCAACGTTTTTAGATATAACAATTAGGGTCCGCCTTGACTCCCCGATGTTGGCCTTAACCCGAGGGGGTGTGTGTGTAAAGTGAAGAGACAATGAAGACAGGCAGACTCGCAGGCACTGGCTGAGCTGGGAGCTCTGACGGACATGCTCCGGCAGCCCAGCAGCCCCTCAGCCCAGCAGCCCCACAGCCCAGCAGCCCAGCAGCCCCGCAGCCCCGCAGCCCCGCAGCCCCGCAGCCCAGCAGCCCAGCAGCCCAGCAGCCCAGCAGCCCAGCAGCCCAGGGCATTTACTGATTACATGCTGAAGAAGGGGTGTGTACAAACATGGAGTTAGGTTGGTAATACCAGTAGCTGGTCTCTGTAGGAAGGCAGTTTCAAGTTGTACTCATCGGGAGGAGGAGACGGTGGCTGGGTTGTCATCTGTGTCACTGGTGAGGGTAAAGGTCAGCCTTCTGTAACATTGGAGGAGGAGGCTCTGCCCTTGCTCTGAGCCTGACCCAGGGCAGGCTCTGCGTCCCGTTCCCATGCTGAGGAGGAATGGGGTCCTTAACATGATGAGCATGTCAGTAATGCACGCTCACGCCGGGCTTCACCCACTCCCCAGGAAAGGCTGCGTCGTGGTGGTGGTGGTGGCGGTGGTGGTGGTGGTGGCGGTGGTGGTGGTGGTGGTGGTGGTATGTGTATGTGTGTGTTTGTGTACTAAGTGAGAGAAATGGAAGCCATTCCATTCTTTTACATGTAAGTTTCTAGTTTGCCAAGTGCCATTTCTGTTAGAGAGGCTGTCTTTTTTTCTGATGTATATTTTTGACATCCCAAATCAGATGGCTGTGGACCTATTTCTAGATCTTTCTTCCATTTGTCTACATGTCTTTTTCTAGCACCATACAGTTTTTGTAACTTGGCTCAGTAGTACAACTTGAAGTCAAATGTTGTGATATCTTCAGCTGAAGTAAAAATACTATTAGAAAGAACACCGAGGGGAAACACAGTGGGAAGAAGAGGAGGAAAGATCGCAATACTGGAAAACACACACGCAGTTAGATGAACAAGTGAAGGAATAAAGACATGAACAGAATCTCCTAGCACAGTTGTATGTTTAAAATACACTGTAGTGAAAATAATACTAAAAGTGCAATAGAAAGAAAAGAGAGGAAGTTTTTTGAAGTAGATTCTTTCCTTGAAAATCAGAGATGCCGGTGTAAGCGGTGTGAGGACTCCATTTGCTAGGTGTGTGTGGCATGAGGAGGTTGTTTGCTAGGTGTGTGTGGTGTGAAGGGGAGTCTGGGCCTGAGCAGCTCTTAGCTTTGTCTCTGCTTTGTCTGGTGCAGAAAGAGGACGGGACACACCTGCCATCTGCCAGAGCTGTCTGCCTGTTACCCGCTTCCTTTGCCTATCAAGGGTCTTGGCATTTTCAAGTGTGGACTGGGCATGTCTCCTCCCGGCCCCTACCCTCTGTGGCCATGCTACTTAATTTTCCTTTCACATTGTTTACTGCTGTAGTATTTGTATGGATTGAATGTAGGATGTTGTCAGTCTCATTCTCCCTCCCTGGCCTTCAGTCTGGTTAGTCAGGCTTCCTATTATGTTGTCTATTTAGTTCGCAGACTTTTCTCACTCCTAGAATTTCTCTCCAAAGAGCTACACCCTTGAGAGGCCGGGGTTCTGGCTGGGCTGGTTCCCAAGTGCTTTATAAGCCTGGGAAGCGGTGGCAGCGCTGAGTTGAGGAGGGGTAAAGATCCACCTACGTATTGGGTCCCCCCCCCCCCCCCCCCGGTCAACTGTGGGGTGAGGTAGTCCACAAAATTCAGAGTTCTGAGAACCTAAAGTACCAAAAAGGTATATGCCTCCAGAGACATCTGCCCACCTACCCCAGGCTTCAGGCTCTCCAGAATTGATAAGCTTGGCTCCCTATCATTGAGGGCCCTGTCTGTCCCTGTGCACGCTCTGTGTGAACCATGCCTCTGATGCCTGCGTTTTTGACCTGCCAAGAGTCCGGTCCTCTCACTCTCTACCACTGTCTCACATCTGTGCCTCAGTCTGGGCTATGGAAGGTTAAAGTCAGACTCCAGGATGCGGTCCCTATCATCAGGTCTTCCGGGTAGCTTAGTACTGAATAAGTTCATTCACAGAGCAGCGCTCAATGCTCTCTTAGTCATAGACAAAGACAACATGGGATTCTGATAGCGCTGGAGGAATCACTGACCAGGCACAAGCTAGGTGCAGTAGAGACTTAGTGATCTTAGGCTAGGCCAGCCAGTCTCTTTTCTTAATCGCTGGCCGGTTTGCCTTTCAAATAAGGTTTCCATTTGCCCTTCTGCTTGCCGCAGAGGCACCCAGTCACCCAGTCGCTAATTGGCTTCCTGCTCAGCTTGGATGGCTGGGGTTTGGTTTGTCTTCCGTCTCCTTAGTGCTTCTTAACTGGTTTGTCACCACCTTTGTGACTTTCAGAAGTCCTTCCTTGGCCCCATTGAATAGTGCCTGTGCTTACCCTGGCTTCTCCTTACAGATTACCCAGTGTGTGATCCACCATATCGGGAGCTCTCAAGCCAACTTTGTGGGGGTTGTTGTTGTTGTTGTTTTGTTTTTTTTGTTTTTTTGAGACAAGGTCCCACTATAGCCTGGACACTCTTGAACTTAAAAATAACTGTCTGCCTCTGCCTCTGGAGTGGAGTGTTGGAATTAAAGGCATGTGTCACTACACCCAGGCCCAAACATATTTTAGAAGGCAGCTTATAGTAATTTCTTCAGTTTAATGATTTAACATTGTTTCACCAGGTAATAATAGTACAGGATTGTCCCCTTTTCTGTGCCCTCAGTGCTTGTCCGAAAACAGGTAGTCGTGGTTTGTCAGAGCCCCAGAAAGACAAAAGCCATTCTTGGATTGTTGTCTTGAGTTCATTCGGCACCTAAGAGATGCCACGGTGGAGAGAAGGACGCAGGTGAGGTGGGATGTCTTCCTGGCCCTCTTGCTGTGATGGAGGGACACACAGCCTCCTCGCTCCTCTTCTGTGTGCATTGGCGTGATCTTAGGACACACAGATGTTAGTGGAATACCAAAAGTTGCTCAGACTGAAGAGGTCCAAACACCATTCTACCGTCCTGAGGTCGGTGTAGTGGGAGTTCTTCATCCCGACTCCCTGTGTCATGCTCTTAGAAACTTGTCCAGAGCTATCTTTTCCATATGAATGTGTGATCTGCTTGTGCTTGAGGTAAAGCCTTGCACCTCATAACCCTCACCTGAAGGCAGAGAGAAAATTGCCCCACATTAGATCAGCCTCAGTGTGTGAAATAACTGCTGTAACATCAGTTTGGAGTCAGCTGGATAGCGTGGCCAGGCATAAGGCACAAGCAGCAATTGACTGCTAGTTACTATTTAGAAATATTTCCATCAGATAAGGCTGGAATTCTTAAAGGGATTTGGGCACTCGAAAGGTGATGTTTGAATTGGGGAAAAAATATAAAATACTTTAATCTTTGATGAGCACAGATTAATGAAGTTTTGTGACCTATTTTGTGTTTGAAACCTCATATCTTTTGGGTTAAGTTGTTTTGAGAGTCAAAATATTTAAAAGTTTGATTTAAAAAGCTGAATAGACGAATAATCAGTGCTGGTTGTAGCAGTTGGAAACCCCCCTTTCAGCATTAGTGGTACTGTATCTTTATCCAGTATCTGACTTGTAGTGTGGCGCTTACTTGACAAGGGACGTTTTTTTTGCACTAGCTGCCTGAGGGCTCCATCAGTTTTCTTCAGGACTGTTTTTCTTTAATGGTAATTAGTATTGTTTAGAATACCTATTCTATTATCACCTTGTTGGCTCTTGATTATGATGCTGATTGCGTGTGTAGTTGTGTCTGTGTGCTTGCGTGCATGTGTGCATGTGTGTACTCCCCACACGTGTTGCTGAAGATTGATCTCGGGGCCTGTACCATGCTAGGAATGTGTTCTCCGCCCAGCCCATATGGTGAGCTGTCGAGGACAGGTTAGTCTTGCTCTTCTGAGCCCTCCGTTATGGGCTTCATCCATGTTTAGAATTCTCCAATGTCATTTTTATGGAGGGACAAAGTCTCTCATGAGGTGGACAAGGAGAAAGGTGATCGTGGGAAGTGGGAAGATGTTCATTTTATAAATGCCAGTTTACAGCTCTTAACCTGCTGTGGTGTCTGACTTCTATACATGCACGTGTATGACATATGGAAACAATTTTCCTTGCACTAAATATCTAGAATGTGGTTGGAGCCTTTCTTCTGAGATAGACACTTTTTTTTATCTTATCTTTGCCTATTCCATGCGTGTTTTTATTAGTACATATATTACATCTGGCATGTACTGGCTCAGGCAGGATCACCGGAATTTCTCACTTTTTGGCATGTTTCAGGTATTTACTTTGTCTATTAACATTTTTAGTAGTAAAAATGTAATAGTGCTTATTTAATAGTGCTTTCTCTCCATAGAGAACTTTTTATCAGAGGGATAAAGGAAACTAGAATGTCAATTTTTTAAAAAATAAGTATTTTATATATGTGAGTACACTGTAGCTGTCTTCAGACACACCAGAAGAGAGCTTCGGATCCCATTACAGATGGTTGTCAGCCACCATGTGGTTGCTGGGAATTGAACTCAGGTCCTCTGGAAGAGCAGCCAGTGTTCTTAACCACCGAGCCATCTCTCCATTTCATAGAATGTCTATTTTTAAATAGATTATATTTGTGAAGGAAACCCCCAAATATCTATTATATGACAATTTTCAAATTTTCCTACTGTGAACCAATAATTTGTGTTTATGGAATACCCTTTTAAAATTGATTTATTTGGTTAAAAAATGTTACAACACATTTATCTTGTCAAGATGAAATTACCTTTCTCTGGGAGGTTTTTGTTCTTTGGGGTAACTCAGAAGAGGCAGTAAGAGGGGTGCCAATGTCATCTCTGTGAATCCTTGCCATGGGCTGCCAATCATTCTCAAGCCACGTGCAGTGCTTCTCCAGTTTTCACGTGGGTTATGAAGAGGAATTCAGTCACCATCTTGATGATTATTTTTTTTTTTTTTTGACGTAGCATAAATAGCAAATGGCCAAGAAAACGCAGAGGGCCTCCTGATTTCAGGTTTGTCCCTCACCTGTAAAGGTGGCTTGGGGGTGGGTGGCTGGCTGAATGGATGCTTGCTTATCTCTTCCTCTACCCAGCACCCCCAAACTTCACGGTAGCTTTCCCATGCATTTAGGGAAGAAGTAGAGGTTTGCTGGCCAAATAGGAACTGCTTGTTACTCAGTGGTTATCGGAGGCATTTGCCTTAGCTAGAACTCTCCAAGGGCAATCAGCCTCCTCAGCGGGGCAGGCATTCCACTTCCAGATTGTTGTATGTAGTGTATAGCCGGCCATCGATGATGGAACGTGTGAAAGATTCCTGTCTGCTTCTGAACTGAAGGGGTGTTGCCTTCAGTGCCCTTTTCTTAGTGGTGATATCACACCGTGGGGCAGGTTGTATAGCCTCGTATTTAAGCTTTCCTCTGTGCAGGGTTAAAAACATAATCACAGGAGTGACTCGGACTGTGACATGCATGAACAGCTCTCCCTGTAGCTACTGTTGAGAGATACTGGTCAGAGGCTGTGAAAAGGGCGTCTGCTACATTGCTGGGTCACTGCTTGCTTCGTGGCAGACCAGAACAAATGTTCGGGGGTGGGTGGGGGCACAGTTTGGCTGAGAAAAAATGATAAATAAGCCAGGTGATGTATACTTGACATTTTACACATATAAGAGGGAAGACGAGAACTAGATCTTGGTCATGTATCCCACGTGTGATCACTGTAGTGATGCTGTAAAGTAACTGTTTGCTTGGGTGACCAGGGTGAACTGCACTGCAGTCTGCTGTACCAAGCACCTTGGTGCTGTTGATTGACACTTGTCTTCTCCCTGTTAGAGAAAGCCATGGTTATCATTGGCTTGAATGTGTCCTTGCTTCGCTGTCCAGAGTCACCTGTTTCCAGAGTGAGGACTTGCTGTGACATCTGTGTGCAGAAGCTGACCTCTTCTTTTCTTGTCACCTAGGTTTCCACTTGAGTGGCACAGTGACAGAACCTGCAATACAACCGGAGCCAGAAACCGTTTGCAACGTGGCCATCAGCTTTGATCGTTGCAAGATTACCTCAGTGACCTGCAGCTGTGGAAACAAGGACATATTTTATTGTGCCCATGTTGTGGCACTGTCTTTATACCGCATCCGCAAGCCAGAGCAGGTCAAACTGCATCTTCCCATTTCAGAGACTCTCTTTCAGATGAACAGAGACCAGCTACAAAAGTTTGTTCAGTATTTGATCACAGTGCACCACACAGAAGTCTTGCCAACTGCACAGAAGCTAGCAGATGAAATTCTCTCCCAGAATTCAGAAATCAACCAAGTTCATGGTGAGTATGACAGATGATGTCATTTTTCTCTAGATTATTTTTCATTTACCAGTCCAATTATGCATAAAATGAAGTGTTAGAAGTGGGACCTCAGTAATGCTGATAGAGAGATTAGCTTAGCATGATAGCCTACAGCACTTCTTAGGAAGCGGTTTATGCTGGAAGGCAAGCCCTTTTGGGGAGAGCTAGGAAATAGAGTATTGTTAGGTGTGGCTTTGAACTCAAGATTGTCCCTCCTCAGCCTCCTGCCTCTGCCTCCCACCTACCTGGAATAACATGTATGCCACAGCACATCTGACTGGTTTTTTGTTTGGTGGGTTGGTTGGTTGTTGGTTTGCTTTGCTTTGCTTTGCTTTGCTTTGCTTTGGTTTGGTTTGGTTTGGTTTTTTTTTTTTTTTTTTTTGTGCTCAGAAAGATCTCATTTGTTAAAAAAAATGTGTCTTACACTTCATTTAGTTAGTTACATTTCAGATAACATTCGATATTAGTTATATAAAACACTTGTCATTTAATTTATACTTTTCAGCAAATGCATATGTACATACTTATTTTTTCACTTTCAAATTTACTTCCTAGTGTAGGAAAACTTTTATGTAGTACTTTATAAAAGAAAATAAACTTTAGAAAAAATTACAACCTAGAGTTTATGGTATGTGTAGGCTAAAAAAAAAAAAACACTTTTAAATTAGCTCAAAAGAATATATGAAACAGTTCAGAAATAATATCCACCAACATTTTCTCATGCAACATACTAATAAAATGTAAATAATGCTAGCCTGGGGAGACGGCTCATCTACTGAAAGTGCTGGCTTTGCAAGCAGGAGGGCCTGACTTGTAGCCCAGAACCCATGTTTAAAAGGCCAGGCATGTTGGCACCCCTGGAAATGGTGTGCTGGCAGGGCAAAGACAGAGGATCCATGGGGCTTGCTATTCAGCCTGCATAGTGTACTTACCAAGTTTCAGGTCAGTGTCTTAAATCAAACACACACACACACACACACACACACACACACACACCCCAAAGCCTGGTGCAAGGCACCCAAGGAGTAACACCGGTGGCTTTAACTTCTGGCCGCCACATACACAACACAGGCTGCCTGTGCTTTTAAAATATTTAGAAATAATTTTGTAAGACAAATACATTGCATAAAGTGTCAGAGTCTTGGCTAAGCAGCATGGGGACCTAATATTATTGGATTTATTCTAGTTACATTATTTTGAGGTATGGGACAAGACATTCAACCTCATTCATTTAGTTTTGTGAGTTTCTTCAAAGCCATTACTTCATAGCACAGGTAGACATGTTTATGGAAAGCAGTGCTATGCCATTTAAAAGCTGTAAGATGGTACTCTGATGGTATATGAAGTCTGAACACTGCTAACAAATACTGCAAACCAGACCCAGGCTAAGCAGGAGGCGGCTCTGAGCTCTTGTGAGGTCTCCATGCCCTGCCCCATACGCTCCTCCTTGATTTGTGTTGCAATCATATCCTGGTTAGTGGTGGCATTTTTATATCATTAAATGCTGGTTTAACTTGATCTATTCTATCTTACTTAAAGTCTCAATAGTAGAATTTGTCCATCTTTCATGTGCCTGTAATTCATTTGTTTTCTTGTATTGGGTGTTACCTGTCTAATCTAGGGAAATACAGTGTGACCCACATATACATATAAATGTAAATATTCTAATAGATACAATTTAAAAAATAAAAAGCAAAACTAATTTTATGCCATTTCCTCATACATGTAATAAATACTGCTTCAAAAAATATTTATATAGTTTATATTTTTATATCACTCCTATTCTTGGGTTTTCAATTTTTTTTGTTTGTTTGGTTTTGGTTTTTTTGAGACAGGGTTTCTGTGTGTAGTCCTGGCTGTCCTGGAACTCACTCTGTAGACCAGGCTGGCCTCAAACTCAGAAATCCGCCTGCCTCTGCCTCCCAAGTGCTGGGATTAAAGGCGTGCGCCACCACACCCGGCTATGGTTTTCAGTATTTTGTAAGTAAAATTCAGTATATCCCTCTCAATGAATCTGCAAGATTTTATACTGTTATGATGAGGTATAAAACAGCAAGCAATATCAATAGCTTACAATGGTTACATTTGTGTGTCAGTAAATAGTATATGCATGCAGCGTATATTTATGTGTGTGCATATAATCATTTAGGGAAGTTTATAATTTTTCATGTGAAGTTTGAAATTTGGTGCCTGTTTCATGCTTATAACACCCCAAGTCACACGAGAGCCACCTGCAAGTCTGCAGCTGTGTGTGATAGCAAACAGTACCATGTTGCTGTGGAATGCTCAGGGTATGACAGTGCCCCTGGTTTTTGGTCCATTTCCACTGTCGATGGGCCTTGTTTACAACAGAGATGCTATGAACATTCTTTTAGAAGTCTCTTGGTACTGTGCCGTGTGTGGTTTTTATGTCAGGCAAACTCATTCGGACACATTTCTTCTGCTGCTCCCCATGTCAGGCCCTGCTTCATTTACATAGCTATCGTAAGGGGTGTGAAGCATTTCACTTGGAAGGGGCTGCCCCTGTTAAATAGCAGGGGGATAAACAACTGTGCTGCAAAGGAGCCTTTGGCCTACAGAAAGGAAGGGCTTGCACGTAGGAGCTTCTCTCTGTAGAAGGTGTCTGCTCTGTAGGATCCTCTTAGTCAGCCCCTGCTGCCTTGGGAAAAGTCACACCATCCTACAGTCATCCCAGAGATTTCTCAAGAGCATTTAGGGCAGGGGTTCTCAACATGTAGGTCACAATTCCCTTTAGGGTCACATATGAGATAGTTACATTTCATAACAGCAAAATTACAGTTACGAAGTAGCAATGAAATAGATTTATGGCTGGGGTCACCACAACATGAGGAACTGTATTAAAGGGTCGCAGTATTAGGAAGGTTGAGAACCACTGATTTGGGACTTATTAAATGTTTCAGTGGACAAATTGGATATAGTTCGTCCGTCCGTCCGTCCTTCCGTCCTTCCTTCTCTCTCTCTCTCTCTCTCTCTCTCTCTCTCTCTCTCTCTTAGTTCAAATAACCCATTAAGGTCACTTTGTTCTGAATTTTAATTTAACTGAAGGTGTCATCAATAATTATATATTCGATGAATTTACCCTAACTTTGGAGGTTAAGAGTTCCCAAAGATTATCTAAGAAAACTTGTTTTAGTCCATTATCATGTTGAAAATACACTGATTGTTTACAGGAACGAGTTCACATAACATTCTTTCAGAATCTCTCAGCTTGAAAAGGCAGTGTTTAAGGGAACTGTGATGAATAGCGCAGGCTAGCCTGGAATCTGAACTGCTGTGATGAGCAGCGCAGGCTAGCCTGGACTGTGATTTTCAGAGCGTGTCCATGAGAAGAGCTGCTTGAGAGCAGAGAAGCTGCCGGCTTTCTCGCTACTTAATTCCTCCCCAGGTTTGGGCCTGGACACGGGCCCTTTACACAAGCTGTCTACTGCCTTCCACACCAGTAGGACAGTGGTCAGGAGGGGCAGCAAACAGGCGTGGCCTTACAAGATGAAGTGGGAAGTATCTTCCCTGGAGGGCCTCACGTCAACTGTTAGATTAATGACACGGTGAAGAGCAGGGCTAAGTGTACAACAGGCATTTGACCACGTGCCTTCAAACACCTGTAAATAAAACATTCTTTTTTTAAAATTAGGTCTGTTTTCAAAAATAGTGCTTTCTTGTACGATGTTAGGTTGTTGTTTTTGTTTTAGAAAATCAAGAAAAATTAATTCCATTAATTTTTATATTAATCCTCCCACTGTGCACTTGGCATTGTAAGTGTACAGTTGCAGTAGCATGCATACCTTGATTCCTCTACTCACAGACACAGTGAAGGCTGGGTGGATACAGACTGCATTGTGAATACAGTGTATCATAACAGCCGTCTTGGTCAGCTCTTTCTTTATTTCATTGTGTTTCATACAGTTTTCTATGACTTTATGAAAAAATTAAATCACTGTTATTGTTAATATCCTACCAAGGAGATTGCAGCTGTGTATCTTTTAAAGCAATCTCTTTGCTTTTATCTTTATATCCTAATAAAACTTTTCTACCTTTGATTCTGTTTTTTTTTTTTTTTAAAGAGGCGAGCATCTTTGCTAAGTACTTGCCAATAGATTTATTGATTTCCAAGTACTGACTTCACTCCTTAGTCAAGTGAATTGGTGCTTATCTGGCTTTGCTTCCTATTAAAGGTGATGCTCTAGCCAGGTGTGATGGTGTGTGCTGTAATTTCAGTTCTCTAGGGAGGCAGAAGCAGAACTCGGACTTTGAGGCCAGCCTGGTTTATATATATAGGAAGACCCAGTCTCAAAGTACACCCCAAAGGAGATGGCATTCTAAGTTGGCAAATTGTGGCTTAGAGATGGAATATTGAACTTGAACACTGGAGTCCAGGATTGTCAGTGGATATGTGAAACACATTTTCTCTCATATTTAAAATGCTCACCTCTTTTATGATAGCTTTAGAAAAAATGATGCTATGGATATATATGGTAATGCTAAGAACAAAGTCAGCCTTATCTCCTTGGCCCTCACACCCTAGTTTGAGAAGATAACAGAAGGCTAGCAGAGTGGCTTAGCAGCCAAGGGTACCTGCCACCCTCCACCATTGGAAAGAGAACTGATTCCCACAGGCTGCCCTCTGACCTCCCTTATGCATGCTATGGCTCCTGTACACCCAAAAGGCCCCTCCCACATAGCAAATCAAGAACTGGCCATGAAAATGAAAGCCAGAGGGAGTCTGCTTTCCCCAGACTCTGTGACAGCCACCCCCACCCCACCCTGAGCCTTTGGTTTTACTGCGCTTTCTTATACTGGGCTAGCTACAACAAAGGAACAGGTTAAAGGGAAACCTTATTGACCTTGACCTTAAGTGAAGGAGGAGGTCATTTAGTGACCCTTTCAATCCTAGGCCCTGGACCACTTCCCAAAGTGTGCCAGTGCTCTTGCACATACCCTGATACCATCTCAGTAAGTGCACTGCAGAGCACATTCACTGGTGTGTCAGAGAAGGGGTGACTGGACTTCTAAAGGCCAACTCAGTTCTAACCCATCTGCGGTAACAGAAGACAACCAGGATCCACACTTAAAGGTCCCATCTCCTGTTGTTTCTCCCCAGTGTGCATTGGATATTACTGTATTTCTTTTTAAAAATTAATTTATTTTTATTGAAAATTATGGTTTTTCATATAAGATTTTGATCATTTTTCTTTTTATATAACTAATACTATAAATCCACTTTGCCTGCCTATTCGTCTTCTTAGTTTAGCCTTCAAATATTTCTTTGTCTGGATCATTTTATTCATCAGTGTTCATAAGCCTCCCAGTTACTATCAAACTAGTCCACACACACACACACACACACACACACACACACATACATACACACACACACATATACACACACACACAAACACACACACACATACACACACACACACATACACACACATTCCCTTTACACTCAGCTGTAAACATGGAGACTTGTATGACCTGCGTATGTTGGGAGCATGTCTGAACACAACGCATAATAAGCACCCCCTCATGTTTTTTAAAACAATCCCCCTTAAATTCTGTCTTATTCTTAGTAGGAAGTTGGTGATTTATTTCATAATAACACGTAAACACGTTTGAAATCCACTGGTGAGTGACAGTTGGGGTGTCACCTGATGCCGGGCTGCATGTGAAGTTTCCCTTCCCTTTATCTCCCTGTGGGTGGTCACATTCACTGTACTTAGACTTGTGTTAGCAAACAGCCTTTGGAAGTATCCCAGGGAGGTCTTTGATTACTACTAACCTGTTTTTACTGTGGCGCACTCTAATGTTGACAGTTGGCACAGTCCATGTATGATCTACTGGTGGTCAACACAATAATCAATACGCCGCAGGAGCGGAAGTCTCTGTAACTGCACTATCTCGGAAAAGTAGTGCTGGGAAACCTATAGGAAACTCGGAAGAATGGATTCTAGAAGTATGTGAAGATAAAAGTACAAGTCCTCATTGGCTCTGTGCTCCCAACTCCAGTGTCCCACGGTAGCATCCCGTGAAGACAGCATTGTCTATGCCCTATAAAATAGGCTTTCCTTTGTGAACATACATACACACATCTGCAATTCAACTTGAAGTTTCCTAAATGGGCATAGTTTAGTTTTAGTGTTATAAGTTATGCAGTTGTCCCTTGCATGGGTATAGTTAATTATTAACCTCATGAGTGATGTACAGGAGGTATTGCCCAGCTTGTCCTATCTAGAAGTGTTGCTGTTGGGACCATTATGTGAGTTTAGTTAGTATGTGAGGTTTTTGGGTTTTTTTAATTATTTTTTTTTTAGTTTTTAATTTTTGAAGTAATAGAGTTCCAGTATTATAAATGCCAGAATAAATGATATATGCATTTTGGATTTTATAATTAGTACCAAAACTCTCTCAAAATGATATTTTACCCTAAATTATAACCAAAATGGACTCTGTGGCCCACAGCTGTCCATTTGTAGATATGGACATCCACACCCATATGTGTAGGTTATAGTATATCTTTCCTTCACACAGAGCCTCAGCACTTTCATTTAGCAAAAGAAGTCGTCTTGAAGTTGAATGTCTCTTAATTTGGAGGAATTATAAATTCTTCCACCCATGAGGGATTTTCTTTGGTGTAATGCGGAGATCTGCACTCTACAGCCTCTAGATGCAGCTCAGCTAACACATCACAGTGATGGTGATAACTATGAGTACTTGAGCTCAGCAGCCTTCATCATGTCCTACTCACTTCATCCGCATGTGCCTTCCCCCTCATCCTGCAGGCATCTCTGATGCCCTGAGCCTGCATCTGTGGAGAAACCACTAGCCACAACCAGTCTCTTTTGTTATTCTTTCTCTTTCAGTTGATCCTCAGATCTCTGTGTGTTAGCTAGGTGAGCTGACTTTCTCATTGCCTGCCATGGGTTACTTACACCTCCCTGTGTGGCCTGTTCAGTAGTTAATAAGTAGTTAATAAGTCTTTGAAGTACTCAGAATGAGGCTCTAGCCGCTGGTCCCTGTGCTTTCAAAGTAGTTACTGGGGGCAAGGAATCTCCTTAGGCCTAAGTTTTCTGAGTACCTATTCCATAAGATGGGGAAAGTTCAAAGGGTGAACATCACTAGACCCTGTTATCACTGTCACTATGATGTGAGCTGAGCTGCATCTATAGGCTAGAGAGTCAGTAGTAAATAATGAAGGAAAATATTTGCTGACTCTTTTTTGTTTTATTGTATTATTTTGCTTGCTGGTTGTTTTTTTGTTTTTGTTGCTTTTTTTGGGAAACAGTGCTCCACCTCCTGAGACGACAGGTGTGTGCCACCATACCGAGGTCACAAACCAGCATTTTAAAGCATCATTTAAAATAAGCAGAGCAGACTATTATTGCTAGGGCTTGCCAAGTATGGAATAGCCCCTTCTAATAAAGGCTGAGGCTTTTGATTTAAAAAGAAAACCTTCAGAGAACTTGGCATAAATATTTATATTTATGTACCAAGTCATTGTTAGGACATTTTATCAGAGAAATAATGGAAAATGACTTACCTGTTACTATGTAGCTTTTTTTTAATGCTGTTTGTATGCTACATTTTTAATGAGTGTTGGAAAACATACACACACTTTATTGCTTTTTACCCATAAAAGATACATGGATAAACTCCTGAAGACTGAAGTAAATGAAATGATATTAAGAGCTGAGGGATGGTCAGAAGAGGGAACCTGGTGGAGGAGGGTCTGAGAACTGACAGCTCTGTCTGAAGCCAAGACACATCCATTGGCACGCGCCACTCATTTCCTTCCTTGGCCTCTAGCTGAAGAAAGGTAATTGGTTAGAACATCAGTGGGCACGCCGTCAGCTAAGAAACCAGGCTGCTCTCTCTACAGCTTCTGGAGAAGCCACCACATCCTCTCCCAGTGGTAGACTGACTGGAATGGCTGTAGAGGAACTGAGGGAGGGTCTTGCTGCTTGAACTACAGCAGAATTGTAAACTGAAATAAAAGCACTAGTCAGACACTATCTTAAAATGGGAATTAAAGAATGGAATATGAGTCTTTTCTAAAGAACATGACTATTCAGTACATGTTACCATATGTTTTTTAAAGTGTTCTAGTTTTCTTTCTGCTCTAAAGAAAGACTTTTTTTTTTTAATCTTACAACACTAAAACTTGGCTGTTTTGCCCTTTCTCCTCAGAGCTACTGGTTGATGTCATGGTTTTGCCCTGTTTGTAAGACAGGCCATACCCATTGACTTAATGTCTTCTAGCATGAACAGTAGGCACTGAAGCTGTATGTTAGCCTCCTCCATAGGTCCCCAAGAGACTAACCACCTCTGCAGTGTAGTATCTGTTGTCTGCATCCTGCCCAAGTAGAGGAAATTTGATAATTTTGACAAAGGAGAGCATTACTTCTAAGTATAAATGGCTCAAAGCATTCTCTAGGGGGACAGTGAGAAGGTTCAGTGGATGAGGCACCACCAAGTCTGAGGACCTGAGTTCAAGTCCCAGTGCTCACTTGACGTGCTCACCACACTAAGTAAATGTAGAAAAATGAGCGCCTGGAGAGACAAGCTCCTGGAAGCAGTTGGTCACAGTAGTCAGAGAAGAGAGAGAGTCACCGTCTCATCCTGCATTAGCCCTCAAAATACACCACACGCCCGCAGCGACTGTGTCTTCATGGCTCAGTTTATAATGTACACGGTGAGTCAGTGCTATCTAATGCCGAGGAGAGACGGTCGTTTCAATAAACATCTTAAAAAGTGCTTCCTTTGGAACCGGGAGAGGTGCCTGAGTGGTACCTCGGGATCCCGAGTACTTTCCTCTGTTATTAAGATCCACGACATGCCAAGACACTTAGCATTCTCTCTAGTGGCAGAATCCTTGTTCTTTCCTACTTGAAGGAGAAAAATCTGATTGAGTAGATCTGAAGTGGAGCCAAAGCATCTGGTATAGCCTAGGAACTTTCATAGGTTTTAATAGCGGGAACTAAGTAGTAGACTTCGACTAGACAGAGGTTCTTCGTGTCCACGAATTCTCCTTTGCTTCCTCTGCTGTCACAGTACGAAGGTGGAAGATGAGTCAGACTCACATACCTGTCTGGAGGCAAGGAACTGTTTCCTGCTGACCACCCCAACTCCCACCCCGGGGACCACCCATCACTCCCACCCTGTGGACAGTTTTCTTTTCCCCAAAGGCTTGGAACTGAAGAATTGAAATTTAGTAACAAAATACCCACCGTGTTTGACTATACACTGTAAATATTATAGCACTTATGAGTAAGAACAAAAATCGCCATAACTTTTAAAAGCATTTAATGTATGGATGTAGTGATTCTGGTTCCTGCCTAATTCAGGATATTTAATATAGTAAATATATATATAAATGAACTGTTTTTCTTTGCATTTTTCTTTTCAAAGATAAATGCTTAGAGGGTTTTCTCTGATTATAGATAACCATTAATAAGTAGAAATAGATCCTGCAGCTCTTACATTTTTATATAATGGCAAGTCAGAGCATTCTAAAGTGTACAATCAAGACACATTGGGGTTCAAATAGTTAACCCTCAGATTTAAAGTTTATCTTTAAATATTTATTTGTTATCGAACAGGCTAACTGGTCAACTGTGCTGAAGATGGAACCTGTGGTCTTACTTATGGTGGGCAGACAGTTTACCAGAGTTGTACCCCCATTCTAGCATTAAAGCTTAATATATGCATTTATACATTAGGGATAAAGTTGTAGTAATTAATAAGATACTTAGTCTTTTGGTCTATCATGTATGTGGTGCATACCTTTATATATAAAGTATATCAAATAAAATATTTTATCCATTAGTTATGTTTGCTTTCATTGTTATAACTAAATAACCAAATTTTCCTACAGTGTATCAGCAATTTTTATCGCCTGATTGGTGTTTTTACTCCGGTAATGTAGAATATTGCATCAAGATGGAAGCCTGAGAAACATAAGGATAAATATTCTTTCTAAACTATTCCTTGAACCTGGATTCTAATGCAGGCTTAGAACCTTGCTTACTGTTGAGTTCACGGCCTCCTCCCCACACTACTCTTACAAAGCAGGCTGATTCTGGTAGAAACCAAAATACCCCCCAAACACGCAGAGGCAAACCAAGTGGAGTTGTTTCTCCAATTGGGCAATAACCAGAGTCAGTCTGTCTATCTGTCTCTCTCCTTCTCCCTCCCCACATGTCTGTCTGTCTGCCTCTCTCTCCCTCTCCCTCTCTTTCCTTTCCCTTCTCCCCCGATGTGTGTATGTGTGTGTGTAACTGATTCCTTAAAGTTTTAAACTGTAATATATTTTAAAGCTGTTACTTTTAAATTGGGGGAGGTATCTTTGATCATTATTTAATTCAAGTCAAGAATAATTCCCTGATTATAATATCATTTGTTACTCTTTGCTTCAGATAATTAAGAATTGAGTATAGTCTGCAATTTTTAGAGGGTCTCTTAACATAGATCACTTTGCCAGCTCAGGCCTTAGAAAATAACTTTGTTACCTCCAATTTAAGTTCATACCTACTTAAAATCCTACTTGGATGACTGAACCCTGCATTTCTCTCAGGGTTCAGGACCCCGCAACTGAGAGAGCCCTTACTTGGAACACAGCACAGCCAGCCTCTGGTCAAGGAGGCTCAGGTGTAGATGAGAACTCTGTGTCGAGGAGGGAGTTCCAAGGGAACACACCCACAAGAAATGACCAGGCAGCCATTCTGAGAGTAGATGGTGGATGGTAGTCCAAATCATCCAGAGGAAGAGTAGAAAGGAATGATAAGTAGCCGACGTGAGCTGCCCCTGTGATGTCCAGGGGCGGGGGGAGGGGGTGTTCAGTAAGATATTGGAGAGAACTTAGAAGTTGAGACCCTGTAGTTTAGTGATTTGGAGAGTGTCTTCTGAAAACATTTCCATAAAGAATCTATAGCTGTCTTTGCACAGAGGGTGTTATGAGAAGGTCCCTCTGAATTCCTCTGAGATACTCTGATATCTCAGATAGTCTTCAGCCTTTCAAAAGGAGTCCTTCGAGAGAAAGGTTACTTTTGGGGGTTCCTCCTCTTTAAGATACTTTCCCGGAAGTGCTTTCCAGATTGTTTGGGCAGTAGGGACAGACAAAAATCCGCACTCTTAGAGGCGGGCCAGAAGCCTAATGGCCCAGCCCCCAGTTAGAACAGCTCTTTCCTCTTCTGGGAAAGACTCCGACTCCGGCTCTTCTGAGAGACCACCCATTCCCACTGTGCTCCCTGCCTTTGCTCTAGCAGTTACGTGGGCTTCCCTGGGCTCTATCCTGGCTGCCTTCCTAAAGCTGCGCTGTCTCCCATAGCATGCCCTCCTTCCTGCTCTCTTTTTGTCCTGTCTCCAAGGTATTCCGTATTCCAGACTCACTATATTTAAAATTGATCTCCCACATCTACGCATTCTGTTTCAGTGAAGTGTCCCGCATTCTGTCTAGTAGTTTAGTCTAGAAACCAGTGCTCTGCCCGTGCCCCGATCTTACCCTCCCTCACGCTCACGTCTTCACCAAGTCTTCCTGCATCTGCGTTACCTTTCCCAGTTTGTGTAAGGAGATGATAATGCATGGTCTTTTTAAAAGCCTCCTTGTCGCCGTAAACTTAGTGTGCTTACGTATATTTTTCTTCCTTTGTTATTTTCATTCAACAATATTTTTAGATGTGTTTCCATGGTAGTCCACGGAGATTATCCCCATTCATTCTCATGGCTACCTAATTAATATTTCATGATAGAATGTTGCGATTGATGCGCATCGGGGTGAAGAGCATTCCATTCTTCTACCTCAGAGAGCACCCTTCATGAGTGTCCACCCATTGTCCCTAGGGAAGAGAACCTGGGCTGCTCAGCGAACAGCCCGGTGTCTTTCTGTCCTCCAGGGCTGTCTGTGCTGCTCCGTCCTGGGCCTCAGCTCTCAGGTTGGGCAAACTTGTCTTCCTCCCGTACACCATGCTTCTTTCTGCCCACGCTCTTTTTTTAGCCCCTCACGTGACCCATCCCTCTTTTCCCTGCCTATAGATGACTTCTAATTAGCTTCAGATCTTCTTAAGACAGCTCTCTCAGCTCCTTGCCATTTCCTCAAGGCATTGTATTCTAGCAATCTATGGCCAACTTGGCGTTCTGGTAAGTCTTCAGAACTCTGACTTATCTTTAAAGAGCGCTCACCATTCAGTACTACACATAAACATACATTTGTATTTATTATTATTTCACCGATTTTCCTCCTACTCAATACCATGCTTTCCTAATAGTGTGTTCAATTCAACTATAGTATGGTATAAAATTAATGTAAAGGACTAGACACACACACACACACACACACACACACACACACACGAAACAGAATAGCAAATATCACACCATTTCATTTATGCTAAGGTTGTTACTTTCCAGTCAGACTTTTCAGTAATATATACCTGTGATCATATATAAGCACATTAATGCATAACCATTGTATAAATTGCATTTATTATTGTAGGTACAAGTTTTTTAAAAAAACAGGCTTTAAATGAGTTAAGAACAGGAATTCTGTGTGTTTTGGAATGTCATTATATCTCCACGGCTTGCCAAGAGGCAGTTCACCAGAGTTGACAGCTGTGGACATACCGACCGACTGACTGAATGAATAAATGTCACTTTTTGGGGTGGCTCTTACCCCACTGTACCCTTTCTCCTAGAGTCAAGCAGACCCAGTTGTTGGGAGCCGCCCCCACATTCGCCGTCACAAGATGGCGCTGACAGCTGTGTTCTAAGTGGTAAACAAATAATCTGCGCATGTGCCAAGGGTATTTTTCCACTACATGTACTCTGCCTTTCCCGTGACGTCAACTCGGCCATGGGCTACAGCCAATCAGAGAGTGATATGTCCTAGACAAAAGATAATTCTCCTTAAAGGGGACGGGGTTTCCGCCATTCGCTCTCTTGCTTGCGCTCTTGCGCTTTTGCTCTCTGGCTCTGGCTCTTGCTCGCTTGCTCCTAAAGATGTAAACAATAGAGCCCTTGCTCTGCGCTCTGGCGCTCTGGCGCTCTGGCGCTCTAGCTCCTAAAGATGTAAGCAGGGGGCTTTCGTTTTTGGGGCTTGGGGCTTGCGCTCCTGCTCCTAAAGATGTAAACAATAAAGTTTTGCCACAAAAGATTCTGGTTTGTTGTGTTCTTCCTGGCCGGTCGTGAGAACGCGTTTAAGACCCAGTTCCTATGGAGACACAGTGATTATCTCCTTGGTCAGTTAATTTCAAATTCAATCATTAAATGACAAGTAACATAGACTCATATCTATTGAATAAAATGTTCTCATATTTAAAATCTTATTTATAGATCTTAGCCCTTAACATGCCTTTGTTTTGTTTTCTTAACAAATAATGAGGCTTCAATTTTTTTCCCCTAAGTATCTGGGTAACTTTTAAATTTCTCTGGTAGCCTTCACTTGCTGGGCTTATTACATAGCTGTTATCTTTTGTGTGTACTTCAGCAATAAAATATTTATGCAGTTTGGCAAGGTAATACTACAACCTGAGTTAGTACAACAGCTGCAGTGCCTGCTCCCTTGTGTCTTGATTTCCCTTTTTAATCTTTGCTTTCTTCAAGTAAAGACTTGCGTCAGCATGTTGTTGCTACAGTAGCAGATAATGGTGAGGCTTCTTGAGTTATCATAGGGAAGGGTGAAGGACTCTGCCGAGGTGACTTGTTCCATATTTCTGGGTGTCTTTGAGAAATATTTTTCTGCTATGTCCTACGTAGATCTTCCTACATCATGCATTTCCGATAAGACACTTTTTCTGTGGCTCTTCAACTCTTTAGAGAACTTGTAAACCTCTCTTTAAAAACAAAGAGGCTCTGCTCTTTTAACATGGAAGTACTTGGGTCCGACAGTAAGCTGCACTTCACTAAGCATAGAATAGGAACGGCTTGGAACTCCACAGTGATTTGCATTTATTTCAGGCATAAATTGGTAGGTGTAATTGAAACTAAGATAAACTTTACACGTGTCTAGGCAGAAACAGAGTCTGACTTCTTTCCAAACTTTTTCTCAAGATCTCTGCGTACAGTCTTCATCCAGTGTGTTTGTTTTCCCTTGGCTTTTCAGGTGCTCCTGATCCTACGGCGGGTGCTAGTATTGACGATGAGAACTGCTGGCACTTGGATGAAGAGCAGGTGCAAGAACAGGTGAAAGTGTTCCTCTCCCAGGGAGGGTACCACGGGTCAGGAAAGCAGCTCAACATGCTCTTTGCAAAGGTAAGGCTGTCAGGTTTGAAGACATATTCCAAGTATAGGGGCAGATAGATGGTGACTGTGTAAGACCCTGTGTGGACTGGGATGGGGATTTTAAGCTAATGGACCAGTGAGAAACGTATGTTACAATGCAAGGTTTAACTTGTTTAATTGACTTTCGGCAGCATAGGAGGCCATTTTTGCCTCTCTCAGTTAGTATAAAGTGATGCTAATTTGTTACATTTTAAAGAGAAAATTTCTTTCAATATCAAAAGCAGTGTAAATCGTTTTTAATGTTATTTGACATCCTTTCAAGTGTTTTTTTTTTCTTTCTAGTTTTCCCACATGGAGAATAACCATAAACATAACACTTCTTCTACACATACAGCTTAATAATTTTAGTGATACTTAATGTTAGTTTCAGTCTGTAAATTAGTTTCCTAGACTTGAGAGTTCTAATTTCACTAAGTGTATAAACTTAAAACTTCAGAAATTTGTCAGCTATAAAGCTTTGAGGTGAAGTCTATAACTGATAAATTCCTCATCTATAAAACCTACAGTAACCTATCTCTTTCCATTGTTTTGATAGTAGGGCTAAAGAATGGTGTTATGTTTATTTCACTACTAAAAACAAGTGACCCAAGAACTAGCTGGGATCCTTAAGACAAGTTCCCTGGGTCAGAAGCATCGCAGAGCATTTGCTGCCATGAAAGCATTGCAAATACTGGATAAAATGCTTTTCAAAAGTAACACTTAGGGCTGGCAAGATGGCTTGGCGCGTAAAGAGCTCCCTGCATGAACATGAGAAGCCCAGAGCCCAGAAAGCTGGGTGTGGTGGCATGCGTGCATTCTCAGCCTTAGGGAGTGGAGTCCAAAAGCCCAGCCAATGGGTTAGTTACAGACGTCCAGGTTCAGTTATAGACATCACCAAAAAGAACAGGTGGAAAGTGATAGGAGCCCTCCGTCAGCCTCTGACCTACATGCTTGATAACCTGTACATGGACGCATACATATGCCCCTCCTCCCCAAACACACACACTAAACCAATGCTCAACCATTATATTCCCCTTGAGGATAGAGTCATTGTTGTAGATAATGGACTAACATTATTTTTAGGAGAACAGTTAATTTTATTAGTTGATCCTTTTGTTAAATAGCTTCTCTGGTATTCACAAAAATTGAAAGTTGTGCTTTAATGTTTTGTGTTCATTCATTTTCGATTCAGAAAGACTAACATGAATTTTCTTATTAAATATGGCTAGAGACTAGTGTGCTCCATTAACAAGATTTATAGGCTATATGTAGATTGTCAGGTTTACAAAAGTTTGTCTATACTATAATGCATTGAAATCTATCGAGAATTCACACATAATTTCAATCTTACATGTTACACAGGTACTTCATGTTCTTTAAAGTTATTAGTTTGGAATTACATTAGCTGTAAGCAATAGATGTACTTGAGATGATGACTATACAGTCTGGGTTTGTATGCTCAACAATTAAGCATTTGTTTCATGACCGGTGCTGACTACTCGCTTAGAGATGTGTCAGTATAAGAAATAAATCACATCCATTAGATTTGCAGAGGAAGCCCTTCATGTGGATTCATGTCTGCACAGCACCTTGTGGCCAAATGAAAACAAGGTAGAATGTGGATTTTTAAGCCAGTATACAGTTGTCACTTTTGTCCCTATGTGTTACATATGTATTAGATATACATGTGAAGTAATAGAAGTAGCTAAGTTTGGAGTTGTATAGATGTGTATAGTGTCTTTAACCTTAGGCAAATGAGGACTCTGATTCCAGCTGTTATTTTTGTCATTGGACAGTTGCTTAGTTTCTCCGAGGCTTGGTTTTATAGAATTCATGAAGTGGGGGTTATGATCTGGTCTAGTCTACACATTTTTTTTTTGGAAATTCGGTGGTGAACATAAACATCCATCAAACTCTTTAGGTGTCGTGTCCAGCAAATGACAGCTCCCTTCCCTCCAAGGCACCACCATTTGTGACTTTCTGCTCCCTCCATACTGGGAATAAGCTTTTAGGACAGCCTTTGGGTTCAGGGAAGCCGTGCTTGCAGGTGCTTTACCAGACTCAAACGCACAAGGAGCTGAGGGAGGGCAGTACTTACGCTAGCCCAAGCCGAAGGTAGAGGACCTGTGGTCTGTGGAGGCTGCTATATTGCAGATGAGCCCATTTTTTTCCTTGCCTTGCCTTTCATTCATGTCAGATCCTGAACAAAGAGCCCCCTTTCCCACACCCCACCCATAGGACCCTGTTCCAGTCAGTAATTTACCACACGGACAACTGGTGATAGGGTTCTCACATGATGAATACGAACTGAGAGTCATACACTTCCAGGTTGTATGTGCTCATTAATGGTTTCTTCTAGAGAGACTAATCTTGGTGGGTTTTTTTTCCTTTTCTTTGGGAAATTTAGCACAGAGAAATGGGCAGTTTAGAATTTTAGTTTTGACAGTCTGACTTCAGTTAAGCCAGAGACTGGTTTTGTCGTTTTGGTGCGTTGTGGAGCATTGACATAGAGTGAACATTCTTAAACCCTCAAGTTCTGTCCAGTTCCTCCTCTTGTTGCTAAAACCTCAGCTGAGTGAGTGTCCACAGCCCATTGTGACTACAGGTTCTGTACTGACAAATCAGACCATCCATAGGCTGAACATAAGGACCATTTCCATTGACCATGTACAGATTTTTCCTCTTTGTCACCCTTGGGTACCCCGAGTATTAGCAAAGCATCCCATGTATTAACAACACAGTATCGTGTTATATTGAATCATAGCTTAATGTGGAGATGATTTAAAGTGTCCATGTAGAAATATTAGAAATTAGGCAACTGAAGATTATAGTGCTTCCATGAAGGTCTGGAACCCACAGATTACAGTATGCTAGTGCTCTCGTTTGAAATAATTCAGCAAGAAAGAACATCCCGAATTATTAATATATCTGAGAAAGTAAACTTTTAGCATGATTTTGTGAAAATAATAAGAAACCTTGAGTTCCGGGGTAAAATTGATGAATTGTGTGATATGTGACTTTACTATCAGATCAATTTACAGAAGTCCTAAGCCACAGTGGAGTGCCTTGGGTTCTACTGCTCTCGTGGTAAGCATAGTCAGTAGGACAGTCAGGAGCATGTGAGACTGTAATTGAGTGTGTGTGTCCCCTTATGGTGTTTCTGTGGTCCAGCAATAGTGTGTCATCGCACCCTTATGAAGCACCAACACCTTGCTAAAACCACTTTCTATGAGCTTGCCAGTTTCAGATACCTTTTTCTGTGTACTTCATCTACTTTGTTAAATATAGGCTGACCACAGGCTAGGTTTGGGTTAGATAAAAGGCACACTCTGAGGGAAACCTTAAAAACTGAAGGCAGAAGCCAGGTGCTATGTATGGTACAATCCTGTAATGTCAGCAGTCAAGAGGCTGAAACAAGAAGATCATGAATTAGAGGTCAAATTGAGCTGTATAGAAAGACCCTATCATAAGACTCTACATATGTACATGCATGTGTGTGATGCAGGATTGCTTTTCATACTTTTGTGTGCCTAAGAGGACTTGTGAAATCATCTCGTTCATACACACATACAAACACAGAAGTAAGTTGTTTGTCTCTTGTGTTATTTATTTACTTACAAAGTTTAATGTTTTTTGTTCGTTTCCCCCTCTAGGTGCGGGAGATGTTGAAGATGAGAGACTCCAATGGGGCCCGTATGTTGACCTTGATCACAGAGCAGTTCATGGCTGACCCTCGCCTGTCACTTTGGAGGCAGCAAGGCACTGCAATGACTGACAAGTATAGGCAGCTCTGGGATGAGCTTGGTAAATGAGTTTCCTGTCAAACTGCATTGAGCTGTGTGTAGATAAGACTGCAGTTGGATATTTAAGAGCATGGTCCAAAGGATGCAGGAGAGAGCAGCTCTGTGCTAGCCTGTGCCAGGGTGCTCTGGGCAGTTGATTGGGCAAAGCTCAGGCCACTGTTTGAAGCAAGCAGCTGTGGCAGGGTTAGGGTGTTGAGTAGAGTGAGCACAGGAATCTCCCTTTAGGTACTTGGCGAAAGGTTCTGTATGTTTGCAATGAATGGTTTCCATCATAGGACTGGTCAGTGACTATTTAATCTCAGTTTTTGAGTCTGCCTTCCTTTTTTCCTTCATTGAAATTCTCAAAAACGATTTGCATAGCTCACTTTTTCCCAGCCAATACAGACCTAGGTCAACCATTGTTCTTGAGAATGGAAAAGATAGGGCAAGCTCTAAAATTTATTGTCTAAAATCTCTGGTCATTACAGATATAAATATAGCAGGTAGTTGAACAAGATGAGGCCTTTTCTTGTGTTAACCGTGAAAATACTGGGTGTGAGTTTCCTTGTCCAATGCTCATTGCTACACAAATTAAAAAAAAAAAAAATTGACATTCATTTCAAGAGAGGAAAATGCTTGCTGTACGTGTAGAGTTAGTGACATTTCTGTTGACAAGTGGCAAACCACTATTTGATTCATTTTGATCCTAGGCCTAGATAGCTCAAAGAGGAACAGTTGGCTGTGAAGGTTCTGTCTGACCACACGGAAAGCACTTTCGGGAGCAACTATTTGGAGACAAACTGAACCTCAGGGAGAGCCTAGAATTTGATGGTGTGGAGTCTTTAGGATTGTATGACAAGCTCCTAAAAACCTGAAGTCAGGGTTTCTTTCCTGCTTCTCCAGGAACGTGACTCTTGGTAGATACTCTGGTGGGTTTGTTTCTATACAAGTAGGTCTGCTACTTGCCAAATATTAAAGTGTATCTGTGAATGTTTTTCTCCAGTGTTTCTTAAAAATAGCGTATTGTGTCCCGTACTTTACTTGATCTCCTGAAAATCTGATAGTAGCTGCCCCCACCCCAGTCAAATGTAAGTCGATCTGTGAACAGTAAGCAGCTTCCATGTGTTGCCTGGAGGTTTGAGGCACAGTGTGGAATTGAAGAAGAAAGGGTAATACGTGGTTTAAGTAAACAAAGTGAATGATTTAGCTTTCCAAATGAGGCCTTTTTAGCTTGTGACTCTGTTGTACATGTTGGATTCACTCGTTGGTTCATAAAGGTGAAAAAGGACTAGCATTGAAAACCAATAACGAAGGGGATCGTGTAGGGAAAATACTGGATTACTATGAAGTGTATAAAATTTTAAGCTGTGGTACTCAGAAATATGAAAGCATAAATAACTGGTTAGGAAAACAAGTGCCACTTGAATATTTTCAAAGTGCCAAGAAAAGAGAAAAAAAAAAAGAAAAAAGAAAGAAAGAATACAAATGATAATGTAGAGTGAAGTTTGCATGATTCACATTTAATCTGTAGTCACATCTCACCTTTCCATGCTGGCTTTGGAAAATGTATGCCGAGACCATCAGTCAGCAGTAGGACTTCTCACTGGGCCGAAGTTTTTGGCAGCTGATACATATTCCCAAGACAGGACTGCTCTACAGAGACCCAGGCTTTACTCAAGATGTTTGATTGCAGACAAGGATCAAGAACACAACTACAAACACACACACACATACTCACACAAAAACCCACACGCGCGCTCTCTCACCTCCTCCCTCCCCCAAGCCCCTCCCTGAAATCATTGGTAGACTAGTGAACTCTGCCTGTGTACTCTGATGCCAAGTGGAGGTCACAGGCCGTTGTTGTGGGATCTAAAGTTTGTGAGGAATCCCCCACAGAAGTCATAGTAGCGATCACATCCTAGTATCTGTTCACCAAAAAATTAACTCAAAGTTCCTTCTAGACTCCAAAAGGAAAGGCTTTTGCTTCTTAATAAAATGGGGGAATTTGACTTTGTGCCCCTACACAGGGCTCACATTGCTTCAAGGCGCTGCTTTGGAATTAAATGCTGAGCACTGCCAGATGCCAGACATTGAAGAGAGGCTGAGTTTTGTCGGCAAATGGGATCTGCAAGTTAATTGGTGTTTTCTGCAGGCTTCTGGCTGTGAAATGAAATTGGAAGCCCTTTAGCCACATGGATAATACAGGACCTGAATACAAATGTCACATGTCACCATCAGGACCCACTGTGAGACAATAGTGTTCCCACTCCAACATTGCACCATTACAGATCATTTAAATATGGGGATTACATTTAAACTAAAAGCCCCATTTGCCTTTTACTGCAATTTAAATGTCCTCTTAGCAAAAGCTAAGTGACAAATTAAATGGAAAAAGTGCCCACATTTTTAAAGCTGTAATGCAAAACAACCTTTTATTGCTTCTCATGTGCCACGGATGAATCATTACACTTGTCAACCCTAAACCAAGCCGTAATTGGAGTAGCTCCTGCTATCAACGTGGGGCCGCTCCCTCCGTGACAGCTTAATAAAGCCGAAACTGTTAAATTAAATCTCAGATGCTTAACTCCTTAGCACCAGTGGATTCGATGGGTCCATGTCTGGCAGTGGCCAATGCACCAAGAAAGGAAAAAAAAAAAGATTCCTGGCACGAGAGCTTCCGTGGGCTAAGAGTGAACCGGCACCCTAGCCAAGTAGCTCTGCTTCTTGGCAAAGGACTTGGAGCCATCAGGTTGTCAGCCAGGAGATGACAGAATCTTTTTCAGAGGACCAGATAGCCCCCTTCCCAAGATTCGTAACTTTCTGCTTAGATGTGATTTATGAAGTTTCACACTGTTGATGCTTCAGAAGTAGTTGAAAGTAACACATTCATTTTTTTAAACTTTTCCTTTTCATATAAATATGCAAAGTTGGTTGCAGTAGCCCATTTCTTCCCCCGTTCTCCAGCTCCCAGAGAGGCTCCTTGTTCCTAGGATTTCCTGTGCCTGTGATACTCATTCTGTCTGGGTAATCTTTGTGACTCTCTCCCTGATGCTCATACTGTGGGACAGAATAGATACAGATGCACTCTGTTACGACCTTCTGTTACACCTCATTTGCACATGCATTTATCTTGGGCATGAATCAGTCTCTCAAATATTAATATTACTCTCTGTGTGTGATGCTCATTTTCCAAAACACACAACAGTATTCTGAAGATGAGCAACTTTGCATCCTCAGCAGCTGTCGGGGAAAGAAAGGACTGCAATCTTAAGACAGAGAAGAAAGCCCTTGGTGCTGGTGGAACGGCTGCAGGTTTGATAAGGGCCTTGCCTTTGGCAGTCTATGGAAGATGTACGTCTGCACTTACAGGCTTCATTAGTGACACAGGTAGTCTCTGGAAAGCAGATCTTAGAAATAACTTGTGGCTTGAAAGAGCAGCCCCGTGCTGACTTGTGGCAGGCACACCTAACATTAACCCTAAGAGCTGCCTGTTCCCTGGACTTAATTACCATGCCAGTCTTTAGGGTGTGAAGGGGAATAGTGTACCTCTCATAGGCTTCAGTGGGTCTCTTTCTGTAAATGTTTTATAAGACTATAATTTTACTTTGCATCATAAAGCTATAGATTGTGGCGACCAGTCTATTAACACCTAATTAAAATGGATGTCATTTAGAGGAAACAGTTAAATGCAGTTTAATTACAGTTTTGTCACGGGGAGAATTCTTAGTTTCATTGTCAAGTGTTGTGTAAGACCTTTGCCCACATTTGTTAGCTTTCTCTGGAGGAAAACCATTAGCTTTGCAGTCTTGGGACTTGGAGCCTTCTCATAGGGAGAAGATGGGTGGCAAGGGCAGAACCAACCCATCCCAAGCTTGTTCAGGTATTGCCGAGAGCAAGGTGGTGATAGCCCTTGGCACCCCTTCCACATCTTCTCTTCTGGGGATCCATTTCTTTGTGAGCACAAATAGGCAGAGTTAAGTGTTTCTTTCTCATTCTAATTCCATTTGAAGAATAAGGCAACCGCTACCTTGTTCCAGAGTCAGGTGTGAGACCAAGTGGTAGTTACCTATACCTGGGACACTTGGAGTCAGGGTAAACCTACAGTCACCAGTAGAAAACTCAACCCACCAATTGCAGCCGTATTTATGGAAAAACAGTAAAAAACTGACCTGCTTCCTCGACCCAAATGTTCTCTCATTTGCATCCCAGACACAAAAAACAGTTCATCTGCACCTACCTTGTTATTCTTGAAGTCACACATTCAGAAAATAACCTCTTAATTTAGGATACTCTTTGTTCACAGACAGAAATAAAAATCTATAACCGTTCTGTACTGGGAAACATCATCTTACATGTCTGAATGCAGCAGTCTTAATAAGTACCACCCTAACTTTCTGTGGTACATGCAGACTTTGACACATATTGAAGTCAGGGGTGATGCAAACCGAATTGAGGAGTCACTTGTTTTGCGTCAGGAGCTAGAGAGCAGCCCAGAAATGGCTGGTTGTGTACAGGCTTACTTTGTCAGGGCTGTGCAGCAAACAGCAATCCCAGAATGCCCTACAGCAGCAGAAGGGTGTCAGCACAGACTGGGGAACATCCATACCGCTGAACCCAGGGCAGAACTCAAGCCATCTCTCTTATCGGTCTGTCTTCTCCTGGGCACACAAAGAATACAGCTTTACTACGGCGTGTGCTCCCGGCACCCCCTTCCCTTCCCAGAAGCTTTATTTCAAGGGACACAGAGCACGATACCCAGAAGAGCAGAGGCACTGGATCTAGATTTCCTCTGTAGCAATGGTTCTGATAATAAGGGGGGAGTCCACCTCTCAGGCCTCAGGAGACACGTAAATTAACAGTTATAATGAGCCAGGAAGCCGTTGATGGTAGAACCTGACCCATGAGTGTGGTTTGTAAGGTGTGGATGGGAAGGATTTACAGGGGAGAAGTAGTACTAAGGTTCCAGGAAGGAGAAGCAGTGTGGACCAGGACAAGGGTAGGCTTAGTGGGAAAGGTATTTACTGTCAACAATGGCTGGAAGGTGTCCAGTCTAGCTTTGCTCATTGTTTCGTAACCTAAAAGAGGAGGGGAGGGAGACAGAAAGATGGCGGAGGACCTTGGTGGTGCTGGTGGTGCTGGTGGTGCTGGTTGTGATGGTTGTTGTTGTTGCTATGTTAAGTTTCCATTTTGGTCTAGCTACTACTATTGGCAGCACAGTTGTCCACACTTGTTTTCAAGCACTACACTCAGCAGTCTTTTGTATACATCACATTACTTACTCCTCAAAACAGCACTGTGATGTAGGTATAACTTTTTAGTGCTAATGTTACAAACAAGAAAACGGAAGCATAAGAAGGCCGGAGAGTTGCCTAGATAACATTATCAGTTAGATGTCTCTGTCAAGCATTTACACTCTGCAAAGGCAAAATGGCAGTGACCGAGTGGCCATGAGTCTTGGCAAAGGGCCTGTTTGCCTGTCCTCAGTGCCACCATCCTGGCTGAACTTGCTCTAGGCAGTCTCGCTGTCTATCAGCAGCCGTGTTTCCAAGGACTCTAACTTCAGGCCCTCTGGAAAGACAAACACATTGGTGAAAAATAGCTTTATGCTGCTTTTGAGAGCAATAGTGATGACAGTAAGCTGATCACAAGCACAGAACAAGCTTACAGAGTTGGGATCCAGTGACATTTTGGCAACAGGATGCTAAAGATCTTTTGTCAATGTCTTTGCCCTGGCCTGTACCCAGTCCTGATGGCAGCCCTGGAGTTGGCAACACTACTTGATCTCATGCAGTCTATAGGTTCTGTGAGCCGCCTGCTCATAGGCAGGATGGAGTGGTCTCTCTTGGTCACTGTTTCTTCCTGTGGTATAATTCAGAGCTCTTTCTGGACACCTGGCCCTGTGCATGTGTCCTCCTACAGGCCTGGGCTCTATAGCTGTGTGACTCTGTGCTCTTTGGTCACAGGCCTATGAATTCTCTTGCTGTGGGGTTCAGGGGAAGGGAGATTTTCTCTGCTTCACAGAGTAATTTGTAGTTTAAATCAGAAGTTAGAAAATGAAGAACATGGACTTTACAGTGAACAAACCTATGATAAATACCTCGAGTGTAATTATCCGAACTGTCTTTCTTTTGACTGCTGTTTCTAGGGTTTAATTATCCATTTAATACCCCATGTAGGAAGGAGAAAACTGTAAATATGTATTAATAGGAAGTAATAGACTCTGGGGATTAAATGAGGTCATTAAAGGTCACTTGGTTTCATTACAGAACAAATTGGAGATTCTTAAAGATACTGTAGCCTTAGTTATCTGCATGTACAATTAAATCATTTATAACAAATTAAATGGTTTAGAATAATTTCACTTTTGTGGTTTTATAAACCTCTAGTCTAAATACAGACTGTAGTAGTTTGGCTAGATGTTAAGATAGGGTTTGCCGTAGTAAAGCCATGAATACGTACATTATTTATACCAAAAATAGACTCCTTCCTTTGTTTAATGTTGTTGATCTATAACAGATCATTGATAATCCACATTCTTCTTACATTAGTGGCTAATGGGGATCTCAGAGTTGGTATTAGATGTCTGTTTTCTCCTTAAAACAGTTCCTAATAAACTTCTGCCCTCACTTCCTCATCTTCCTAAGAATTATTACTGTACTTTTCACCAAGAAACAGCCACCAAGGGGTAATGCAGCCAAGATGTCACCACTGGGTTGCGGACCTAAGACAGTGTTGTCGTGGTGTAGGATCCAGATGCAGTGGTTCTCAACCTTCCCAATGCTGCAACCCTCCCCATGATGTAGTGACCCCAACCATAAGACTATTCTCCTTACTATTTCATAACTAATTTTGCTATTGTTATGAATCGTAACATAAGTATTTCTGGAGATAGTCTGGTGCCAAAGGGATCTCAACCCATGGGTTGAGAAACGCTGAGACAGAAGTGAGGGTAGGCATGAAGTAAGAAAGGCTGCAGGGCATTTCTTCCCTTGGCGTAGCAGCATACAGATTATTGAGGCCTGAAAGGCCCCGTGTTAAGCCATTTGGAATTTGCAGTGGCTTTGCAGAGAACCAGGCATGCCACTGGCTAAATCGTAAGAAGGGGTATGGGAAGGTAGGCCAGAAGCAGCAAGAGCCACGGTGGCTCTTGGTGTGAGCTAGCACAGGGCAAGGCGCGTCACAGATGCCGTTATTGCATTAAGTGGTGGGCCACAAGGAGGGTGAATCCAAGGATATAGGCCATGCTTGCCCTCCTTGGGAGGTTTCAGCCACTGCCCAGTAAGGCCTCACGGCTAGAAGGGGGGCCGGAGAAGGCAGGAGGCAGGTCCCACTCAGGGACAGCGCTGTGACTTCTTTATTAGATGCCAGGCTTCCTAGGAACAGTTCTGTGGAATACAAAGTTCTAAGATTAGAAATGTATCTATCTTCAATGGTGATTTCTTAAAAGAGTGACTTTTCTTGAGATACAACAAAGAGTTAGTTTGATTTAATAGGCAACTTTCGCATATAGTTTGGTGGCAGAAAGAATGCAAAATAGTTAACAGCAAGTGAATTTTTGTGACACTGTCATAAGCTTGTCTGATAATTTTGTAACATCTTAATGACTTTCTTTGGAATTCTGAAATTCACATTTAAACCACACCACTGGAGTAAGAGACGGCTGCTGTTCTCACTAGCTTACTGGAGTGAGCAGATCGCCCTGCTGGGGGCTGAGCCTTTTCCTCTGACCTGCTGATAAAGCAACGAGGAAGGGAGGGCGTGTCAGAATAGAATATGGTAACTCCAGGGCTTTCTCCTGCACAGGTAACCTTTGAGGTGTAAAGGCCAATCTCGTTTTGACAGTGACAGTGACAGTTACTCGCTGTTGACTCCTTTCGTTCTGGAGTAGATTAGTAAACTTCAGATTTTTGCATCAGCAGACCTTGAGAAGAGTATAAAAACAGTCACAGAGTAGAAATCAGAACAGGTCCCTTGAAATGGCTTAGATTGGGAGCACAGCTTCAATGGGCCAGGATAGTCCCAGTCAGGTCCCAATTGAAGCTGAAAGTCATGCTGGAGTCATTGACTATACTGCTAAGAGCTCAAAAATCCCTCCATAACATGTCACCAGTATACTCAGCATGTGTGTGTGTATGTGCGTATACATATACATACGTGTGTGTGTGTGTGTGTGTGTGTGTGTAGCCAGCCTCTGGTGAACAGATTGATCATAAGCAGAGCATGTTCTTTCCTAGCTGTATAGACCAAATCATATAAAGGGTATTCCTGAAACTTTTAAACTACTTAGTATACTTAATATTAATAGTCAATTGTCATTGATCTTTATTAAGACATGAAACTTTATTTATTAAGATATGAAATATCTATTTTTTTAAAAAAATTTTTAATCTCTTTTTTTTAAATTATACATCTTTTCCCCTTCTATTCAAGTAACATTAAAGTCATACATGTTGTTCGCTGCTTTCCTGTAAAAGGGAGAAATGTGTCTGGTGTGTAGTTGGTGCTCAGTAAGTGTTTGTGAAGATGAAGGTAAGGAAAACTTGGTGCACAATGCCATCTCCCTTCTTGGAAGCCTTAAGGAGCAAATTTCTGATATAAACCCTTGAGAAACATTACTCTGCCTGGACCATCGGTTCTCTGGTCTCCCACATTTTGGTTGACGTAACCTTCCCTGCCCAGGATATTCATGGGTGCCCATGTGTGCATGTGTACACATGCGCATCCTGAAATGCAAACTGTTTAGAGTACAGAAGGGCACCGATTCCCCCTTGCCCTCCGTGCTGCAGGTAATCTATTGCATTAATCATGTAGCCTGTGGGAAATGCATGGGGAGTGATTATACTATCATACACAATGCAATCAGCATGGAGCACTTGTCAAGACCAATACATCAAAGTTTAATTCAGTAATAGGACGAATTAGAGCAAAACGAAACATTCTGCTCTCTAGGAAACCCAGCACCCACCGTAAGCTCTCTTTGCACTCAATAGAAAAGTAAGTGCATTCCGAAATTGTTTTTTTGAACAAGTTGGCGTTCCAGTTAGACAGATGCTCCCCCCCCCACACACACACACCCCTTCCTTGATATCTCACACAAGTGTGCTGCTAAAATGTTGACTTGACCAAAAGTACTCTAGAATGCTCAGCACTGGTAAATTTGATCACTTCTTAGTCCAGCTTTTGGTGGGTTTCTGTCCTAATTGGCTCTCAATGCCCAGCAAAAGGAAAAGGATTTGCTCAGAGGTGCAGTCAGCTTAAATATGGGTCAGGAATAGCAGGCCGATTAACAGGAACCTACTTGTGTGTCTTGTAGTTCTGTGTGCCCGAGTTGTGTATATGTGCTGCAGTAACGTATTGGGGAGCTAGCTCCCTGCCTTACAGTCTAGTCAGGGCACAGAATAAATAAATAAATAAGTGAGAAATTAAAAACAACCCAAGACAACCGCAGAAGCATTATATAATATAGAGCATGCTGCAGTTTGAGGATCGATCTCATACATTCCCTATGTTAAAATGAAGTCACTGTTGTAAGAACTTACAACTTGCCAAGCGACTCCTTTCAGAAATAGATTTATATGGAGTTGGAGTCATGACCATTGAATGAACCCTGGAACTGTTTATAAAGATGGCTGTCATATAGCCAGTACAGAACCCCTGAAACTGTTCTTTCCAGTCCCCAAGTTCACACTCCTTTACCTTACCTGTTGGCTGTTTGCTCTCTGTCTCAGGGTAAGAAACCATCTGCCTGCCCCTGCCACTGTGCATTTCTCTCTTCATTTCTGATTTTTTTTTCCCGTGTCTTTCCTTTTCTCCCTCCCTCCCTTGAAAAGGAGAGGGATGTTCAGGGTGTGGAAAAGCTCTCCTCTGATCGCCTACAGAATGACGCTGCTGTTGAAGGCAAGCTCACAGCACTGACAGGTCAGATGCAAAGGGGAAGCTTGTTTATCAGATGATGAACATGATTCAGGACGCCAGTTAACTCCTCTTAACTATTTTCCTTCTTGACAAAAAAAAAAAATCCCTTTATTTAAAAGTTTTCTGGGAGCCCAGCTATATCCCAACTAAGCACATGCCATTTAACAGGAAGTTTGGTGGTGCATAACCCAGGTAGTCGGTAAAACTGGTCTCACTGTATCCCTTGGGTCTGATTTTGGAATTTTTCCAGAGATGTTTTAATAAATTAAAAGCTAGCGTATCAAATTTAAAGACGAATGTTTTGCCAGTTAAACGTAACTTTCCAAACAGGGAGTGACTGATGTATTAAAACTTCATTATGCCGATAATAACAGTGTCATAATTAGGGTCACGGTTTTCATGTGGTCTGACCCATGAAGTTTTGTGACTGTAGTTTTGCTAGCACAACTAATTATGCCCATGATCTGTTGGTGACTGCAATTAGATATTTCATGGCCTCTCAATAAATACGATTAGATAATTGGGCCATGCGTGAAATTTATACTATTATAATAGCCTCTGAGAACAAAAATAAATACTGTGAATTATTTTATAATTATTGAACCCTTGGAAGTACTAAAAGCGATTGCTTTTCCTGGCCTGCTACTTCCTGGTAAGGCTTTACCTGGCACTAGGATGTGGCCATTGGCCTTTCCGTCTCACAGGACTCATGCTTATGGATGTGGAACAAGGGAAAGTGAACCTTGGACACACACGCTCTCTGTGAGAGAGTGGGATGGCACTTGTCTTGCTCCTCTGCCCTGTACTGGCCTGGCCCTTTTCCCAGTTGCACCCATCTTTGCTTTCTGGTATCATGCACACTAGTTAATTATGCTAGAAATTAGAGAAAAGAGAACATTTATAAGTGATTCCAAAGAAGATGAACAGCTTTATTTTAATTAATCCGCCTCCTTTCCCCTCTAAAAAAAAAAACACCCCACAAAAATCTATGACCTTTAATCACTGAATTGATTTGATATTAAGGACAGCAACCAAACAGAAAACAGGAAATGCAGTGAGAGCCTGCCCCTGATTTATTTGCTGCTAATTCATAACGCCATCCGCGGCAGTATACTCCACCAGGCAGAGTGGGTCCTCGGTCACATGCGTCACATGCGTCACATGCGTCACCCCAGAAATGCTGATGCAGACTTCACTCTAACCAAGCTGACCATAGTGTTTCCAGACAAAGCAGATTTCATCTGACTTGAATAATCAGCCGTGAATCTTACGTTTAGCTGCTGTTTGCCCATGTACTGTTTTAATCTGAAATTACTTTCTATGCCTGTCAGTTCTGAAAAATGCAGTTCCGTGTTGTTGAATTGGGCTTTTATTTAGATAGACCTGTGGTTCTTGTTGGGTGTACTTTCCTTTATATGATCTGAGTATATAAGACCTAGCTGAAGGTGGGTAGAGATGGCTTACTGGCTTACAGCACTGGCTGCTCTTAAAGAGAACCCAGACTTGGTTCCTAGCACTCACACAGTGGTTCACAGCCACCTATAACTCCTGTTCCAAAGGGTCAGTACCTTCACATGGACCATACACACACACACACACACACACACACACACACACACACATACATGCATGCAGCCAAAACAGTCATACAATAAAAATAAAGATACACTTTCAAAACAAAGCGGTTAGGGCACAGGGCTACTAGATGTAAGGATTTCAGAATGTTAGCTAATAAAATGTTTATACTTCCAAAATACAAAGGATGGAATGATTCCGTCAAAAGACTAAAATCATTAGTTTTGGAATTTGCATAAATCCAAACTTTAAAAGAAAACAACTTTTGGTTATCTAGCTGGACTAAGGGCTAAATCGCCGTAGTGTTTAAATACGCTGTCTCTCTGATGGAACATGAACTTTGGACAGGGTTCCTGCTCCTTCCTTCAGTAGCATCTACACACTTTAGTTTCTTTGTCTACAAAGTAATGCTTGTTGTTTGTTTTTTGGTAGGGTAGTGTGATAATTATGTAAATATTTAAAACAGGGTTAATGTGTTATTTAAAGCAAGGTTAATGTGAGGTAAAGACTCAGTAAAATGACAGCAATTATTGTCAGGTAAATAAGTATAGATGCCATTCACTTTTAGAAATTCTAGTTGAATTAGACAGAACAATCTTTGTACCCTAAAGATAGACATTTAAGAACGTTAAATGTAGAATCTAATTAGAAACCCAACATGTGTAACTTGATATTGTTAGGATTCTCCTTGAAGGGATGAGAATTTGCATACAAAGGAGCATGTAATAACAACGCGCTGTGTTTGGATGCCTCCTGTTTTGTTACATTTGTATAACGGCTGCTTGTTTGGCTTACAGCTCTTTCATCTGTTGAGTGATTTATGTGAATTTGATTATTTGAGCTGATGATATTCACACACAAGTTCTCGGTTGTGGAGGCTCATCCTGTGTACTGTAGGATGGAGCAGTGTCTCTGGGATTTATTTTCTATGACCAAAATAACACCTCCTAGCAGAGCATAGAATCTTCCCTGGTTGAGAGCCATACTGAATGTTGGGTTGCATGTTAAAGAGAAGAACGCAGCAGTAAGGGAGGTTAATGCCCTGTACCTGTTCGTGGCATTTCTATGTGAAGTATAGCAGCCTGAGGCTTGGTGCCGTCCACGGTGGTAGAAACTTGAGTGTAAATCTCCTATGAATTAACTAGAAAGTATTGTCCCTTTGTTGCAGTTAGGGAACTGGGCCCACAGAGGCTCAGTGGATCCCTTCGGAGTTCTGTGGCATCTCATCCACGTGCTGTCCTTTAAGATCAGTGCTTTCTTGGTGGAAAAAAACATTTTGTTGTTGTTGAAAATGTAAACAGTGAGTGTTTGAGGTGGAGCAAAATGGTGTTGATAATCCACATGTCTCAATGTTTTCTAGAAAAGCTGGTGGGGGTGGGTACAATTAATTCTTGTCACCCACTTTTACTGAGAGTAGCCCGGGGTTCACTAGTATTGTTACCGGCTGGATACAGAAGTAGTCGAAAAGACTTTCAGAACAGCCTGTATTCTCTGACTGGTTGTAGTCAGATACAGAATGTGGGCGGGCCTAAGACTGCTAAGTAGACAGAACTATTTCCTTTAGGGAGAAAGTTTTTGTACTTCTCCTTGGGTGACGGACTTAGCTTCCCTAGTTTGGGTTATTTTCCTTGCTGTTGTCTGGCTAAAATCACTGACTAAGACTGGACTGGGCGCTAGAGGAAAGAATGCATTCTGGGCGCTTCTGTTAGTGACTCTGCTGTATGCTGATGACAAGACCCCGTGAGCACAGGAACTTGGAGGAGAGTTCCTTTTGTCTTACAGTCTCAGAGGAATAATAGACAGGCATGGTGACAGATGCAGAGAGCTTGAGCATCCATCTTCCAACCCAAGCACAAATATATAATCTATATATTGAGGCTATATAATCTCAAAGCCATGGTGCACTTCCTGAGACTTCCCAAACAGCACCAGCAACTGGGAACCAGATACCAAATATCTGAGCCTGCCAGCTGTGGTAGTGCACACCTTTAATCCCAGCACCAGAGAGGCAGAGGCAAGCGGATCTTTGAATTTGCGGCTAGAGAGTTCCAGGACAGCCAAGGCTACACACACACACACACACACACACACACACACACACACACACACACACACACAGTGTCTGTGATGATTTGTATATGCTTGGCCCAGGGGGAGGCACTATTAGAAGCTGTGGCCTTGTTGGAGTAGGTGTGTCACTGTAGATGTGGGCTTTAAAACCCTCATTCTACCTACCTGGATGTCAGTAATCTGCTAGCAGCCTTCAGATGAAGATGTAGAGCTCTCAGCTCTGCCTGTACCATGCCTGCCTGCACACTGCTCTGTTCCTGCCTTGATGGAAGTGGACTGAACTTCTGAACCTGTAAGCCAGCCCTAATTAAATGTTGTCCTTATGAGAGTTGCCTTGGTCATGGTATCTGTCCACAGCAGTAAAACCCTAACTAAGACACTATCTTAAAACAAAACAAAACCAAAAAAAAACCCCACAAAAACTAATGTGGTGTTCTGAATGTGCCTGGCCCAGAGAGTGGCACTATTAGGAGGTGTGGCCTTGTTGGAATAGGTATTTCATTGTGGGCTTGTGCTTTAAGACCCTCGTCCTAGCTGCCTTTCGAACAAGAGGTGTAACTCTCAGCTCATCCAGACCCATGCCTGCCTGGATGCTGCCATGCTCCCACCTTAGTGATAATGAACTTAATCTCTAAGCCTGTGAGCCAGTCCCAATTAAATGTTGTCCTTCATAGGAGTTGCCTTGGTCAGTACAACCCTAACTAAGACCACAAACAGAAGACTTGGGATTCAAATTCCTGAGCCTACGGGGTGCAAATCTCTCTTGAATCACCACATTCCACACCCTGGGCACCATAGGTTCATGGCCATATCATAATACAAAAACACATTATAGTCCAACTTCAAACAAACCCATGGTCTGCCACATCCTCAACACAGTTTAAATATTCAAAGGCTCTCTGGAGACTCAAGATGCTCTAAGCTATAGCCCACCCTGCAGCAAATCACGTAACTCTGTGTTCAGGGTCTGGGTCTTTACTTTCAAAGGTCTTGAATGGCTGTGCCCCTCAAGCTTTGCTGCCTGCAACATACGCTCCTTGGGCTGTTTCTGCTTCAAGTATGATGCTCTCCTTAGCAGATGGCTCACAGCTCACAGCTCCAGCATCTTGGATCTCCACTGCAAGCCCAGCTTTACCTGAACAGCCTCACTTAATGGCCTCCCCTAGCCTCTTGCCCTCTCAGGACCTTCATCCAGGGACTCCTCTACCACATGAAAGAAAAAAAAAATTGGCTCATGGTTCCAGAGGGCCAAGAGTCCACATAACAGCAAGTGTCAGGCATGGTGGCGGAGCAGGGTACTAAAGCTCACTCCTAACCCAAGCACAAAGCAGAGTGTAAACTGGAAGTTAGACAAGGCTATCCCCTCTCAAAGCCCACCGCTAGTGAGCATTAGGCTATACCACCTAAGCCACCCAAACAGTTAGGGCAGCTGGGACTCAGGATTCAGATGCCCGAGGGAACATTTCTAATTTAGATCACCACAGTGGAGCAAGGGCTGGAGCTGGGTGAGACCTGGATAAGCCTGGGTGACATACACTGGATTTGGTACTGGCATTGTTTACTTGGAGTAACTGAACCTAGGAAAACTGGAAATGTATGGAGTTGTTTTCATTCTCACCCATAACAAGCATGCATCCTATTACAAAACCCACACGTTCCTTACCGAACGTGCAGTTCCTTACTGCAGTGCCCTGGAAATGCTGGCTTCTAACCGAATCTCACCACTTTCCCCCACTGAATCCCTGAAAGAGTTAGCATTTCGGAGAAGCCATAGAGTGGGGTTTCATCATTAAAGAACTTGACTCTCAAAGCTATAAATACTTCAGGCACACTGGAGGGAAAGGAGATGAATGCTCAGGGTGGGACCCTGAATTAATAAAATTTGGGGAATGACTTATTCAGTTTGGTTAATTTGGTTATTAAAGCTAATTACAACCTTTGTGGTGATGACTGTTAAGATAAAAAGCCCATAGCTCGCGTGGCACTAAACTTGAGTCTGGCATTAAGGATGAAACCTCTCTTTAAGGAGGTGAGCAATGAAAGGATGTTTCAAGCAAATTAATAAAGACTTAGGGTTTTGAAAAAAAGAATGTCTCCTGTAAAATGGAAATTTTCTAGTTGGGGAAATGCAAGCATGAAAACCCAAGGCGAGTTTTTATGAATTTCTCTCTTCCTTGGGTCATATAGAAACCCTTGCTGAAATGAGCCAAGAATACTTAGCACCTTGTGCTAAGGGCTCCCAGGCTGTCTGGGTTTGAGCCTTCACAGTCTGGATATCTGTAACCATCGTCCCAGCTGCACCTGTTGACATCCTAACTCTTAGGTACTAAGAAGCTGAGCCCTTGGAGGTAATTAGACCGTGAGATCTCCTGGATAGAATGAATGCCTTTCGAAAGAACCCTGGCCAAGGTGTGCCAGTGTGCCTTGTGGAGATGCCTCAGGAAGGTGTTGCCTATCAGAAAGGGTCAGTCCTTCAGGAAGGTCCAGTCACTGAATGCCCAAGTTGCTCCTGCTCTTTGGCCTCTTGTTCTCCTGGCTATGAAATGTAGTTAAAGCAACCAAATTGACTTAGGACATTCAACATGGAAATCGTAATAATTTTGGAGAGACTAACTATAATGAGTTAATGGGATATGCTTGCAGGGTTTTAAATAATGTACCTTGCAGCATATGGTGGGCATCCAGCAAACAGCAACTTGCTTGGTTTTTCCTTTGGGTGGTAGGAACCAGATTCAGGACCCTGTGTCACAAATGTTAACCGTTCTATACAGTGAAGCCTACAGAAACATCGTTAAACTATGGTTATCACTGACCAGAGCGCATTTGCATCCATGCATCCAGATTAGTTTGTTGTTTTATATGGCTATATAAAACATAGTGTCTTTTGATCAATTCTCTAGTTGAAGGGCATTCAGATTGTCAGTTGTTGCTGTTGCTGTTGTTGTTGTTGCTGTTGTTCTCAGAGTGCCATAATCGTATCTTTCCAGGTGTGTTTTTAATTCTGCTGGGCAGATGTATAGGAATGTGTTCTGGATCCTGTTGTCAAGTGTCCTGCTGTCCACTGTGTTAGGCGCCCTCTGCAGTTCCCCTGGGTTCCGGGAGTTCTGCCTCTGCCTGCAGTTGTTACTGCCTTGTCTCAATGTGATTGTAACTTATATTGTCCTAGCCATTAATGATGTTGAGCTTGTTTGTTTGTTTGTTTGTTTGTTTCTGCAGACTGCCCTATTTTTTCTTTTAATAAAATATCTTTCTACAGTTCTTTTACACTTTTTAAAAAACACTTCCCAGAATGTTGGTGTGGAAAATTCCTGTCCACGAGTGGCTTTCCTCTTCTCCAGTGCTCTCTACACCAGTGGTGTATTGGTTCAACTACTGAACTTACACTGACATGTTTTCGTTTTTTTTTACTCACCGCTCATGGTTTTTCAGGAGAGTTGACGCTAAGAGCTGTGTATTTCATGGGGTTGGATGACATAGTGGCATATGCCTGCCTCTGAAGGCTCCTACTCTTGAGTAGTTTCACCATCTTAAATGTTTTCTGTCCTCTTCCCATTTTGATGCCTTTATTTCCCCCTAACTCTCAGAGCAACCACTGATATCCCTCCTCCATCTCCATGAGCTTGTCTGTTGCAGATGTCCCCTGACTTGAATGCTGTCATAGGGAGCCTTTTGGATTGGTGTCCCTTAATCAGCGATGGCTCGCTCTCATACACGTGGCCACTTGCTTGGCTCACTGTGTTGGTTTGTACAGTTTTCTTCATGACTGTTGAGAAGGCTGGATGTATTTGGATTGTTGCACATTGTCATTCTCCCATCTTTGTAGAGCAAAGTTTTTAATTTGGTCGAGCCCATTTCATCAGTTTTTCTTTCATGTACCACGCTTTTGGTGCTCTGGCTAATACTTTTTACCTAGCTCAAGATATTTTACTGGAAACTTTCAGGCCTTAAGCTTGCTATTTATTTAGGTGTGAGGTCCACTTTGATTGATTTTACTTGGTTGATAGTGTTAGGATAGTTGCTAATTTTCTGTCCACATGTTCTGTCACTTACTAGGAGAGGAGTATGGAAGTCTACAGATAAGCTGAAATGTTTAACAGTTCTGATTATTTTTGCTGGGATGTTAAAGCCTTAAGTACAGCTTAGGGTTCTCTCTAGGAAGAACATTTACCATCTGTAATATCTGACTCCATGCCTGTCCTCAAGTCTACAGTAAAGTCCCTCCACCTTTATTTTGACAGTCTTTCTTTTTAATCCTTTTACATTGATGGGCATACTTTACAGATACCATAATGTTGATTCTTAGCCTTAAATCTGGCTTGATTGCCCCTTTTAATTGGTGATGAGAACATTGATATATTATACATATGTATATGAGTATTTGCTAGAGCGAAGAATTGAATCCACGGCCTTGCGCATGTAAGTCAGTCACTGAATTAAATGACTAGTTCAAGACCACTTGTAGCTCATGAAGTCATTGGTGTGGTTGAATATAGTTATTGTTTTATTTCCTTTGTTTCTCTTCTCTCTGTACTGACTTGTTTTATGTAGCTATTTTTGTGAACTTTATCTTAATTCGGGGTTTGCTTAATTTGACGTTGGTTATCCTTTTGACTTGTAATTTTTTAAAGTGGCATTATAGCAAATATGCCTACACCTAATACTGAATTAACCTTTACTACATTAAATGAAATATAACGTCTAATAATCATAGATCCCTTATTTCTCTCTATGTTATAGTTATTAATATATATTTATTTCATGCATGTACAAATTCATAAGACAGTGTTTGTGAACTTTTTGTTTTGAACATTCATACATATTTCCAAAAATCAAAAATGGCAAAAATAGTTTATTTCCTCAGAATCATTTCTGGTATTCGTTATTCTCAGACAGTCAGCTTTCGTTTTGGTGGCATTTCTCTCATATTTCTCTCTCATATTTCTCATTTCTCTCATATTTCTCTTTAGTTGGAATACTTGGCTTTAGCGTCTTTCTAAAATCATCATTTAGCAATGAATGCTGTGGTTTCCTTGTTCTGAGAATGCCTGGGCTCTCCCTGTGTTTCCTGTCACTGACCATAGAATTCAGCATTGGCTTTCTAGTTGCATTTAATGCTTAACTGATATCATTCATTGTGTCCTGTCCTGTGTGGTTTCTGGTGATAAATTTGTTATTTGAACCAGTATTCTATAGGTGGTTTTCATTTTTGGTTGTTGGTTTGGTTTGGCTTTGGTGTTTTGTTTTGTTTGTTTGGTTGGTTTGGTTTGGTTTGGTTTGGTTGGTTTGGTTTGGTTTGGTTTGGTTTGGTTTGGTTTGGTTTGGTTTGGTTTGGTTTGGTTTGGTTTATTTTTCTATTTTGCTTTCCAGCAGTTTGAGTACGCTACGGTTGGTCATGGTCAGTCAAGCTGACCGACTCTCTTGAGGTTGACTAAGCTGCTTAGATCTGTAAGTTAGCATCATTCTGCACATCTGAACAGGTTTTAGTAATTATTTCTTCCAAAGTTTTCTACTTCTCATCTTCTTGTAATCCAGTGGCACATGTTGACCAACCTTTGCCATTTGCCCACCTGTGTAAGAGTTCATTGAAGACCATCTGGTTGGTCATCTGTTTGTCCCGTGAGGTTGCTTCTCCCCAAGTTCACTCTCCTATGTCATCGCTCTTCAACTTTTGGCCCCATTCGATAAATTTATTTCACTACTGTCTCTACTTACAGGATTTCTGTTTAGTTCTTTTTCTTACTGAGGATGATGTTACATTTTTTTTTCTTAATTGCTTTTACCTTCATCTAGCAGAACACAGTTACTGTTGCTATCAAATCTCAAATTCTGACATCTTGCTCATCCTACTTGACATCTGTTGGGAGCTGACATACTTTCCTGTTTCTTTGTAGACATTTTAAATATTGTAAATGACAGAAGTCAATTAAAACTCCCTAGAGAGTGAAAAACTGAAAGCAACCAACCAAGGTGATGAGACCATAGCTTGTCACGACACTGTGGATGAGAGTTGCAGTGTCAGCAGATTGAGCCTTGGCCCTTGAGCCTTGCTCCTGTCCCGTGTGCATGCTGTGCCGGGATAGCCCCTCTCACCATCTCTGAGCTGCATTTTCTCCTTTCCCAATACTTGCTGGGGGGGGGGGGGTCAACTTTCAGGTTTTTCTTGCATTTGCCCCTGTAGAGTGAGAATGCTTTGAGTGGAGAAGGGGGGGGTGGCGTGTAATGGAAAAGAACAGTCCTGGGGGCCTCTTGCTGTCGGGGTCCTCTCCTGGGCCCGCTCACCTCTGCTCATTTTTCAGAGTCCTTAGATTACTGCTTTCCTCTTCCAGAGGTTCCCTTGTAGTCACTGGGAGGAAGGGACACTGTGGTGAGCTTACTTGGCTGGCCATGTCATGTTTATAACTGGCAATTTGAAAATTTTAAAATGTAGATTGTAAATACCTGTGGCTTGGACAAGCAGAAGCTGGGTTTGTTTTTGTTTTGTTTCTTTAACTTTATATATTTTATTTTACAGTTGTACATTTTTAAGCTGTTTTACATTGACAGTACCGGGTTCAGGAAGTACGAAAGACTGTTTAGCATTGCTTTTGGGCAAAGAAAACAGCACCTGTCTGGTTCATTCCTACCTTTCTTACCCAGCTAACAGAGTGAACAAAACACAGCCAGCCACACGGGTCTTGCTAGAGAGAAAACACTGTGAATAGGGGGCATTGGGATCACCTTATTTAAAAAATTAATATTTTAAAAGTGTGAAATATTTGTGTTAAACTACCTTTTAAAACTATGCAGAAAGCATAACAAATTCACCATTATCTTATTTAAATTATGAGGTATTTCTTTCCCTTGAATTCATCTGTACTTTTCTTCTGAAAAAACTGGTGAAAGTTTTATTTGTATATCTCTTAGCATTTAGTGGTTATATGAACACTGGTACCTGTGAGATGGCTTAGAAAAGTGTGCTTAATGGAACTTATTTTTTATTTTGTTTTGTTTTGTTGTCTCTGACACCGTATTTCACTGGTCTGGAACTCACTCTGTACCACAAGTGAATCTCCTGCCTTAGCTTTCCAAGTGACAGCTGTGTGTCATCTTACCTGCCTTTTAGTTTTATTTGTAAACAATTTATTTCACTGACTTCTAAACTTAAACTCTTACTCCATTTACATATGTGTATGTGTATGTGCATGTATGAGAATTATGGATACTAATTAATAAGCATAATGTTTGAAATTCTTGTAAGGAGGCTAAGAAATTGTATCCATAGTATAATCTTATTCTTTAATTATACAAAGATATTCTTTGAAGGTAAATTTGATTTGGGAGAAGAATAATATGGAGTAGCGTATTGCGGTACAAGTGTGCACAGAGTTTCAATTGAACCCTGCGATTGTTGATGTTACTGGCTTTAATATGTAAAGTATAATGAAAGTAAGAAGGTAATGACAGAACTTGTGAAGTATGTGTTTGTGTGTAACAACTCTTTGGCCTTCCGTTGAAACTTGGACTCTGTGATGTCTTCTATCAGGGAAACTTGGACCCTGTGATGTCCTCTATCAGGGAAACTGCAGACTCGGCTCCACCTTGAAGTGATTCAGATTTTTTTTCTGTTGTGAACATTTTTATAATTTTTGAAATGTATTTCTTTGTCCTCTTTAAATTAGGTGCTCTGTGGATGTGTATCGTTTTAAACCCCCACTGTAAGTTGGAGCAAAAAGCCAGTTGGCTAAAGCAACTGAAAAAATGGAACAGTGTTGATGTCTGTCCGTGGGAAGATGGAAATCATGGCAGTGAATTACCCAACCTAACCAATGCTCTGCCTCAGGGTGCAAATGCCAACCAAGGTGAGTCCACAGTGGTAGCCTGCCCATCCTCACCCACTTCTTTGTGCACACGTGTGTAATGTTAACAGATTACGTACTTACTTAATTCAAGGACAACCCATGTTACTTTTAAATGTGTGCATGTATTTTAATTTTAGCTGGGAACATTGTATTCTTTTAAAAATAGTTACACAATGCAGGTAGATATAATATATTAGTGTGGATTTAAATGATCCACTAATGATTTAGTTTGAATTTTACTTTTTAATTAAAAATACAGAGTGGGGCAGTATGAGTTACTGTGTAAAACAGTGTTGAGAGACTTCAGGCACATATTTTCTGACTCTTTTGGGCTAGTGTGTACTTAATTGCTTTAGAAGACAGCACACCTTTGTGAACTATGGGCCTTGTGTTACTGTTGGCACTTGCATCAAGGAACTTCTTTATTGTGAAAAGATTGTGTAGTTTTTTTTGGTCCCACCCGGAGGTGAACGATGCCCTCAGTCTGAGACAACCAAGAAATGTTCCGGCATGTTTCCGGAATAACCCATTATTTTATCCTGTAGTTTCAGTTTCTCTTCTGTCCTTTAAAAGCCAACTACTCCTTGGCTTCACTTTGGTTTGTGAGATGCTGCTGAATTTTCTGGTCTTTTTCAGAATCACATTCTTAACAAATCTACTGTTAGTCTTCAATTTGTACTAATATTCTGGAATGATTTTTATGCTTGATGGGGGATTTGAAAGTGATTTAAATCACATGATAGCAGCAGGGTTGGAATTAACATTGGAAGGATCCAGAATCAAGCATTCTTTGCTGATCAACAGAGGAGTTGCTGTTCCTAAAGAGAATGCTATGCAGTGTGTCAAGGTCGCATGTGATGTTAGCAGAGTGTTCCAGTCTTTACAGTGGACGTCCACAGGGACTTGACCGTCAGAAAGAGGTTTCAAGACCTAGGATGGTCGTCAGGCTGTGTTTTAACTGGAGATACTTGCCTTGGGAATTCAGTATTTGAAGTCCATCCTGTCTGTATCATGTTCATGATGATGTCACTTAATAATTAAACATAGCCCTCAGATCTCCATTTTTTTCCCAAGTTGTCAAGTTTAATTGGTCAGCGTTTATTCTTTTCATTGCTGGGGGAAGGTTCTTTGATGTCTACCTAGGTGATATCTTTAATCTTCTGAGTTTTGGTTGCTGCTACTTTGATATCCTACACTTTGCATTTTACTTTCTGGTTCTAATGTTACTTTTAGTTTACTATGGAAATTCTGTATACCTTAGAAACTGGGTGGCAGCTAGAGAGATGGCTCAGTAGTTAGTTAGGAGCAGCGCTCTTTCAGAGGACATGCCCTTGGTGCCCAGCACTCACATGGTAGCTTACAACCATCTGTAACTCTAGAGCTGTGAGATCTAATGCCCTCTTCTGGCCTCTGTGGATACCAGACATGTGCACAGTACATAAGCACACAAGGAGGTAAAACACCAGTGTACATTTAAAGAAGAAATGATCTAGCTTTCAGGACAACACAGTTCATTTCCCTTACAGTTTGACTTGTGCAGGATAAAGCCAGATCTGCATTTATTCCAAATAAATGCAGTGCTTATGTCTTTCGTTTCTAAAGGTATCTATCTGCTTTTGAGCAGACACTCAGAGTCGAGCCATTGCTTTCAAAGGGTGGCGGTTATCATACCTACAGAGGGTGTGGTTGTTCCTACCTAGAACCACCACCTCAGTGTTCTCTCTAGAGGAGAGGCTGGGGACAGAGAGGCTCAACCCCATAGCCAAGGCATCACACTGAGCTCACGGCATCTGGGAGAGACGCACGTGTTAGAGTGCACGCACAGGCTTTCTGACGTCCACCATGGCTAGGGTGACTAGTGAGGCTTAGTGAAGAGCCTCTGGATCCTACTCTGTCAGGAGGATTTTTAAAAGATTATAGAGTGAAAGCCAGTTTTCTTTCCTTCCTTCCTTCCTCCCTCACTCCCTCCTTTCCTTCCTTCCTTTTTTCCTTTCTTCCTTTTTTTTGTTTTTTTAGTAAGACTTCTTCACCTTTTACTATCCCAATTTTCCCAAATTTTTTTGTTATACACTTTATTTTTTAAATGCTTATAACTTTGTGTATATCAATTTTTGTGCTCATCATGGTCATTTAAATACAATTTTATGAGCATTTATCAGTTCTGTTGGTGTCTTGGAGCAAAGCTCTGTGTGTGCTCTCTGCTTCTTTCTCTCTGCGCTGCCACGAAACAGAAACAGTTCAGTTGATTCTCTAATGAAACCACACTGCATGCTTGGATTAGAATCCTAGATAGAGAGCCGAGTCAGTGCTTGAACACTGAACTCACTGTCACATCATGTACCATAGCAAGTTGCTATTCTGTAGTCTCTTCCGTTTTAAGTTTTACCTTTGTAACTTGAAGTAAAGAAAATAAATACTAAGACCACACTTTAAAATACCTAGGAAAATCCCTTAAAAGAAAAAAAAAAGTAAAAATTCAAAGAAACTTGAATTTGGGGGTATTTAATTATGAGAGGTCATAAAACTTTTTCCCCCTGGGAATAGCACATTTATTCTGCTTGACAAAAGGCAGTTAAGAGTTGGGCCCATCCTTCCAGTTTTGCAGAATGGTCACCCATTTGCTGCTAGCAAGGATCTTAGTCAGGAGTCACAGCAGACAGTCACCTGCACCTCTTTATCTGTCATCTGTGCACTTCAATATGTTTTCCCTCTAGATATGGATAACTAAGTTGATATGAGACCACTCCAAAGAAATGTCTTTGTAGACTTACCGACAGCCGTTGCAAATGGCTGGCTGCATTAGCTAAATTAAGGGGTGTGTTTGACTCTCGGCAGTACTTGGCTGTGAGACTGCTACAAGTCATGGTGTCTCTGTTGCTGCTTAGTTCCCTCAGCAGGACAGAGCCGGGGGTAGATGAAGCCACCAGGCTGCTCTTCTCAGCACAGTTGTGCTCGCTGTTGGTGGTTTGCCTTCTGTCTGCTCAGACAGAAGTCCAATGACAGGAAGATAAAGCCTTTCCTCATTTTGCTGCTTCTTTGGTTGAGTCTCCGAGAGCAGTGAAGGGGACTGTCCTTGAGCACTATTAGGTATATGTAAATGAATTGTTCATTGCCCCACGGTTCAGCTGAAAGTTAGTTTAGAGTTGGGGCCCAAGGGGCGGGAGTTCCTGTAGTAGTCTCTTTAGGAATTGAACAACCCAAGGAGCCGAGGTGAGAATATCCTTTATTCCCCAAACATTTCTTTTCTTCGTCAGGTCCTGAACCTTGAACCCCCTTCGGACTGTATGCTTCTGCTCTCTTGTGATGCCCCGGCATACACTATGCTGGGGACATCACACCAGCCATGGAACCTGTCCAGGAGTCAGGAGACAGCCTATAGGGGCAAGGTAAGTGCGCTGGTTTGTTTTGTAGCTATGTTGTGTGGCTTTGTGAAATGTTAAACAGATGCATTTATGCCCTTTGGGATATAAAGTGGCATTTAACCATTATATCCCAAGAAGCATAATAGTTTTAATTGTGCAAAACCGCACAATATAGTTAAAAAATACAACCAAAAGCACAACCCTTACGCATAGTTTTAAGGCTGACTGCGTCTTCCTGAAAGGTTCCATGGCTGGTGTCGCATCTCTTGCATAGTGTTTGTGAGAGCTGTTGATCCCATCAGGGGCAGCCCAACACTACCTCAGAAGTGGGGAGCAGTGAGTTTTCATGGGATTTTTTTTTTTTAAAAGACAAGTGCCTCTTTAGCGTATCTTCGACATGGAGACTAGACATGACAATTCTTTTTGCAGGATGCCTTTAACAATAGCTTTAATGGCTGCAGAATGTTTGTGTTTGATACAACAAGTAAATGTCTGGAAACTCTTTAGGCTAACTGCCATCGAGCATTTAGGATGTGAGACTATCCATTCACCCTGCGCCCTTCTGCTTAGTGGGTGCAGGGCAGTGTGTGTGGGTTCATGAACATCTGGCCGCAGAGTGGTATGACTGATTTATTCACATGTGAATAATAGCTGACACGGCTTTCTGAATTGTGGAAAAAACAGATTCATCGAACAGGCCTCATCGGACAGTGTTCACGAGAGCCATCGAGGCATGTGATCTCCACTGGCAGGATAGCCACTTGCAGCACATTATCAGCAGTGACCTGTACACCAACTACTGTTACCATGACGACACTGAAAACTCCCTCTTTGACTCCCGGGGGTGGCCCCTCTGGCATGGTAAGTGGCCAAACCGGAAAGACTTTTCCATGACTTACTCCTTTGTTTAGTTTCTATAGCATTATTGGAGTGGGAGGTAGAGGAGCGAGGTATTCAATGGGCAACGCATGAATGCTTGGCACAGGGGGCTGAAATTTCCATTCAGATCCAAGTTCAGAAATGGTTTCTTATATCTTCTTCTATGGCTCTTGGGGAGGAACATCTTACTGTAGTAGCCCGCTTTTATGGATGGATCTAACAGCGGCCACTTTGCCCCCTTACTGGGTTTCTGTTTGTAGAACACGTCCCTACAGCCTGTGCAAGAGTGGATGCGTTGCGTTCTCACGGGTACCCCAGAGAAGCACTGAGACTAGCAATAGCTATTGTGAACACATTACGACGACAACAGCAGAAACAGTTGGAAATGTTCCGGACTCAAAAAAAAGGTGATTATGAAAGAGATTGTCTATTGGAATGGGATTCCTGGTGTGGATGGAACTTGGTTTCACGTTCTGCTGGAAGAGATGGAGTTTTGAAAGTACAGCCATGGAAATGGCCTTTATTCACCATTCCTAAAAGTGTTTGACAATGCACTCATGTGGAACACAGCCATACGTGCAATCAGACACCCATACACATAAGCTAAAGATGAATGAATTTTTTTTTTAATTTGATAACATATCTGTAAAAATAAAATCCAAGTTGTTTTGGTTGAATGTTGAAAAAAAACAAATTCCTACCTAATTATGGAGATTTTTATTTTTTGAACAGCTGATGATCTGTCTGGATCATCTAAAATGGAAGCTGGATACCTTCCTGGTGTTCTAATGTAAACACTAAGGACTTCACAGTGGCTGCCCATCCTTAAATCCCAGCAGCTCGTCTCGGGTGGGCGCCCTCAGCTGATGGCTACTGTCTCAGTTTCTGAGGTCCCTCTTCTGCACAGCCGGTCTCAACAGAGGGGCTGTCTCTAAGAGCTGCTGAGATGGACCCACTAATCCCTAGAAAGTCTGAAACAAGGCCTGGCACTCTATACTTTTATAGCCATAATAGTCTGTGTTGGAGGACTTGTTATCTATTCAAAGTGATCAGAGCAGAACCCCTGCTTGCTGAGGTAGCGGTTCGGTTGGTTTTTCAAGGTCTACAAATGACTTTTGATGAGTGAGCAACCGACAGGACACCTGACCTTGTCTTTATCTCAGTTTGTTAGTTTTCTCATTTTGGATAAATACTGTAGTAGTAACAACAAGTCTGTTACTGGTTCTCAGCTGCTGATTGGACAGTGTCTCAGTTAGGGTTTTGCTGCTGTGAACAGACACCATGGCCAAGGCAAGTCTTATAAAAACAACATTTAATTGGGGCTGGCTTACAGGTTCAGAGGTTCAGTCCATTATCATCAAGGTGGGAGCATGGCAGCATCCAGGCAGGCATGGTGCAGAAGGAGCTGAGAGTTCTACGTCTTCATCCAAAGGCTGCTAGTGGAAGACTGACTCCTAGGCAACTAGGGTGAGGATCTTAAGCTCACACGCACAGAGGCAAACCTACTCCAACCAGGTCACAGCTCCAAATGGCCCAAGAATATAGAAACCATCGCAGATAGTGTGAGAGATGTACCTGCCTTTCCTGGTTGCACACTGGTTCCTTCCGTAAGCACACATTCCTGGGATGGCTTGCTTTACTGTAATTTTTTTTTTTAATAATTATGAGCAGTTTTAGTTACTGTTGGCTTTTGTTGTTAGTTGTGTTTTTAATCCTTTCATACTTACATATACTCACCTTAAATACAAATAAATAATGAAAAGTTGCTGGAATAAGCTGGAGGGTAGAAGTGCTGGCTGTGACTTTCAGTTTCCTTTATGATGAAACCAGTAGGAGTGTGGACCAGCACTGTCACTCACAGTGCACATCATTCCAGAGTTACAGTCCGGGCCACAGGAAGGGCAGCCCAGATGGGGCTGGATGTCAGTGGCCTTGATCTGGAATGACTCTGCTCAGCCTCCCTAAATGTATTGCAGGCCCTGTAGAAAGCTTTTCTGAAACCCACTTCCTCTAAACACAGGGGCTGTGCCTGGTCCAAGGTGTTGCTTCTCAGCTGTGCAGAGGGTGCTGTGCTTTTGAGCTGAGAGCATGCATAGAACTTGGTTTAACGTCAAAAGAATTGGCTCTTGAATCATGTCTAGTTTTTGGTTTGGGTTTTTTGTTTTGTTTTGTTTTTGTTTTAGAAAACATAAAATTTTCTGAGTAATTTTAGTTTTTAAATTCTGTTTTGTTCCATTTAAGAAATATAAAGTAAAAATGATGAATATATTCAGAATCACGTTGGGTTAGACTGCTATGATTTGCCTTGGACTCGGGTGTACTGTAGCCCAGGCCTGGGTATCTCAGACACATTGTGTCGTCCTGCAGGAGATGAAATGTGTGTCTGGTGGTTCTTGATTATTGTTAGGACTGTGTATCTGTCCCTGAGCTGCTGCTGTCTGTCCCAATGTTGAAGTGGATGTTAGTAGTAGGTGTGCCGCACAGGGACAGTAAATGGACCAAGGTTAGTGGGTGGAGCTCTGGATATTTCAGCTCCCAATGGCCTGATTGTCAGCTTTATGATTCTGAAAGAAAGGAGCCCCCTCCCTCTCTTTAAAGGTGTGTTTCTAGAAATCTCTGACCTGCCTGTAGATTTGTCTACACACGCTTCTCTTAACCTTACACAATTTTTAAATCAAACACCCAGAGTTAGCTGTACCAGAGAGTGACGCTCTCCTCGTGCTTGCTATGCGGATGAAAGCCAGTGGCCAAAACCAAGGGAAGGACGGCCTTTCTGAGGACTCTAGAACACAACTTGAATAAGATTTCATGTGCTGTTCTTACGTGCTGAGAGTTAGTGATGTAAAATCAGAAGGCTTCTAAAGAAATGGTGAAGTCATGGACTAAGGCTTTGGCCAGCTGTAAGTCAGTTTGTTAATCTCTGCTCCGGATAACTGGATTTTATTCTTTTAAAAGGGAGGCGCTGCTTTTTTATTATTTTGGTAAGCAGCTTTAAATAGCATTTGATAGTAGATCATACTATAAACCATTTGCAAGGGTTTTTTTCAGCACTTTAACACAAAAGAGCTAACATTCTGTAAAGAAAATGAAAAAAACAGTTTTTTTTTCCTCAGAATCTACATCTACCTTGTGCTATAGCTCACTCTTGCTGAAGGTCCACTCTTAGCCCCTCTAACGGCAGGCACGGCTGTTGTGGAGTGATTAACAGTGCTCCTGTGAGGGATGGAGTCAACCCCAGAGCTTCATTGCTCCACTCCTCATTGAGATGACCCAGTGGGCGCAGCCGTGGCAGGATGAGGGTGACGGGCCTGTGAAGGTTAGCACATGATGCTGTGACACAGATGTGGGGAGCCATTCTTGGACTTGAGTGCCTTTCAGATTGACTGATTGATAGATGAACCATTACAACTCATAAGATGGACGTTATAGTACCTCTCAGCGGATAGTTTTTTAACTAACAAGGGGCTTTCCATCTGAATTAATTACTAATTATTCTGAGAGCTGCTATCACAGTCTGTGTTACCCATGTTTCTCTCCCTTTTCTCCATTCCTTTTTTAAACAGAGCTGCCCCATAAAAGCATAACTTCAATAACCAATCTGGAAGGCTGGGTTGGACACCCCCTGGACCCTGTGGGCACTCTCTTCAGTAGCCTTATGGAAGCTTGCCACACTGACGGTGACGCCTTCTCTGGCTTCTCCGATTGTACAGGTAAACCCATTGGCATTTGTTTGCTCTTGCCCTTTTCTAACCTCAGAATGGTGTTAGTTAGTCCTTGGTTTTCTTTATAGTACGTATTTTAAACAATATATTTATGTTTACTTTACGTATATTGGTGTTTTGCCTGCATGCGTATCTGTATGGCAGTGTCGGATCCCCTGGAACTGGAGTTACAGAGTGTTGTGAGCTGCCCTGTGGGAACTTGGAATTGAACTCAGGTCCTTTGGAAAAGCAGTCAGGACTCTTTAACAACTGAGCCATCTCTCCAGCCCCTACAGTCTGATTTGTGAAGCCATGTGGTCAGCAGAGTCTGTGGTTAGCGTTGGTGAGAGCTAGGAGATAGGCACTCAAGCCTCAGGGGGTCCCCCGTGGGAGCATCTTCACAATCGACATCTGGCCGTGTTTGTCAGTGACCCAAACAGTACTCTCTGCTGGCACATGATCCTGCACTAAGAAATTAATAACATTTATGGCGTGTTCAACCTTGATTATGATAAACAAACAAACAGCTGTGTCCCGTAGCTTTCAGAACTAGAATATTTAGTTGCTTTTCTTTGCATGAGAAGCCACTTAAATATTTTAAGTCTGATTTAACTATCAGATATGTTTCAAATGTTTGACACCATACATTCCATAACAGAGATTTCTCTTGGCTCCCCCTGGAAACTCAGAATCGCCCCTCAGAAGCTTCCCTGAGGCAGAGCTGAGGAGGGTAAGGGCTTCCTTAGTTAGGCCTTGGGTGAGGTGGGACAGCTTTGATATTTTGTCCGTCTCAGTCTCGCCCTTAGTGGTTGCCTTCCTGAGTTGGGGTGACCCAAGTTCTGTCGGGGGGAGGGGGGGCGACAGGTAGGAGTCTGAATTCTCGTTTCCCTGGGACTTGGACAACTGAAGTTACAATTTTACACTGACACTCTTGAACTGAGACAAGAGAAGGCTTCTCTGGCATTGACTGACCCTGAAGTTGAGTTGCCTATGCTGTATTCTTTACTGATCTCACTGGAAATGTTAGTATTACAGAAAAAGTATGAAAACGCTTTTCATGCACATCTTAAAATGTAGCATTATAGTCATGTAATTTTTAACATCAACTTTTTATTGTTAGCATTTATTGGTTATACAATATGAGTCTTATAACTCTGATGGCATGTAATTTTATTTTTGTTTGAAATCTTTTTCCACTCTTTAAGATCCTCAGTAACCCACAAAACATACACTTTATCATCCTTAGTCATGGTTTAAAATATACTAAACTTTAAGCCGGGCGTGGTGGCGCACACCTTTAATCCCAGCACTTGGGAGGCAGAGGCAGATGAATTTCTGGGTTCAAGGCCAGCCTGGTCTACAGAGTGAGTTCCAGGACAGCCAGGGCTATACAGAAAATCCCTGTCTCAAAAAAACGAACAAACAAACAAAAATTCTAAACTTTAACGTAAAAATTTGAAACGTGAAACTTTGTGTTTTAATGTAAAAATTTGATGTTCTGACTTTCTCAGAGTTAAGAGAATTCAGGCCCTAGTACTGATTAGAACATGTAATTAGTGCCTGACAGTATTGAATGTAACTTAGATAACCTCTTTGTGGCATTTTATAGACAACATGGGACAATGCAAGTCCCTGGAGTACCACCATCTGCCTGCACACAAGTTCTTAGAAGAAGGGGAATCCTATGTAACCCTGGCTGTGGAGGTGGCCCTGATCGGACTGGGACAGCAGCGGATCATGCCTGACGGGCTGTACACACAAGAGAAGGTTTGCCGGAACGAGGAGCAGCTCATCTCTAAGCTTCAGGAAATCGAATTGGATGACACACTGGTGAAAATTTTTCGAAAGCAAGCAGTCTTCCTATTAGAAGGTAACATGCTAAAAGGGTCTGGTCTATATACTAATCTTTGCTCTGTTAAGAGCATAGTATGGATACATTGGATATGGTAGGATAGATTCACAGACCACCTGAGGCATGCTCACTAAGAAACCTGTCAACCGACTTAAAATATACGTGTTTAGGTTTTTATCAGTTGATTTAGGTTGTCATATAGGATAGCTTGTTTGAAATCAGGTCACTTGCTTTGTCATGGGCTATTTTTATTTCGGCTGGGAGGCTCCTGAGATAAATGCAATGTTGATGCTTGGTGAGATGTTCTTGGCATCTATGTTCCCATTTGCTTGGTCAAGTAAATAGAAAGTAGACACTGATTGGCACGCCTGTAGATTTATTGGCTCTCACAACATCTGGCCTTGTAGTGTCATGCTAATTGCCAACAAAGAACTAAGATCTGCACAAGTGGTTTCTACTGTTCTTTAATAATGTCACGGCGTTTATTAGGCATAGGTTCAGCAAGGAAAAGGCTTCATAGATGAGCTGAAGCAATGGGGGATTTTCTTGACCTTGCAAGGTCTAGGTTTTGGCTGGCGCTGTTGTTGAGGTATGTTTTCTCAGAGATGTAAGTGTAGTTAGTATAACTTACAGTGTGCAAATTTAGTTGTCTTATTCGTAGACATCTCTTTGAGATGTGTGCTGCAGGATTTTTCTGTGATTGATGGTAAAATGTGTTCACATTTTATATCATGGACTGCTACATACTTTAGAGGAAACACTGATTTTTAAGACCTCTTTAATTTTTCCAAAACTAAGGATCTATTCGAGAGATAGATTTTTTCAAATATATTATACATTTATACATTTTAAAAGGGAAATGTTCTTAAAGCAAGTCTTAATATGATTCTTCATTTGGGGTGGGGGGAAAATAAAATCCCATTTTTAATTTTAAAGTATTCTCCTGTAGCTTGTCATTGTTAACTGTTATTCATTTATTAATATATAAAGGTAAAAGCCTGTCCTGGCTATTTTCAAGACTAATCCTGATTATTTAACTACTTCTGTTATTTTTCAGTTTCCTTCCACATAATCCCTTTTGCTATCTAAGCAACATCATTGGCCCCAAGTCTTTGCAGTGTGGCTGTGATTTATCCTGGCCTTTGATTGCCATTATATTGAAGTTCTGGAAGAGGACATGGGATTTTTCAAAGCTGATAGTTAGTGTGTGGTATCTTTATCATTTACCTTTTTTTCTTCTAACTGTGTCTCTCTATGTTTGGTTATTTATGGTTCTGGGTTGTTTGGTTTTCTTAACTCTTGGTTTTCAATTAATTCACTCTCATTAAACTTTTTTTTAAAATATATATATGAGGGCTGTCTAAGGAAGGTCTCTGACTCTTCTGTGCCTCCTTCCCTTCTCTGGCCCTCTAGAGCCCAGAGGTAGCTCGTACAGAACTAGGGAAGTCACAGGAGGCTGAGGGCCATTTCTGTAAATCCTGAAGAGAGCAGGCTGCGGTAGTGACTCGAGTCCGTGAGCTCGTGGGGTTCTCCATGCACTCATAGTCTTATAGGAGTCAGGAGTCCTAACCTACCCGACACTGAGAAGAGGGAGCAGTAGGTACTGTTGCCAGGTGTGACTCTTCTGCTGGCCATGGCACTGGTGGCTTAGTCACACATTAGAGAAGTGCCTTTGGGGAAAACTTGTGCCAGACGTCAGGGTTTTGTAATTTAGTACACTTGAATTCTGGGATTATAGTCCTTATTAATATAAAAGTAAATTTGTACTGCCTGACGTGGTGTTTGTTATTCTTGTTGATTCTTCATTTTGGCTTTCTCTGAATGATAAGAAGATAATGTGGTGTGTTTAAAGGGAGCCTTTGAGAGGGAATGGAGAAAGTGAGGAAGAAGGGTCGCCTGCAGTACAGATTGCTAGCATCTGTCCTGCAGTAAAATGGACTGGAGGATTCATTCAGTCGCCTGGGCGCTGTGTGGTAGCCAGGTGGGATCACTAGGAGGTTTTTATTTCTCTCGGTGTTTTAGGAATTCACAGAGCCTGGAATCCAAGGCCAAGGGCTTGGCTAACTGTGCTTCTTTCTGTCCTTCCTTGACAGAGGGAAAGCAAGCTTTGACATCCTTTTTTCCCCCTCTCTCCTCAGAAAAATGAGTTCTTGGAGAATTTTGAATCCTCCTTACCTCCTCTTCCAGCTCCTCCCAGGTCCTTGCCCTACTTCCCTACCCACCCAATTCTTAACAATTAAGTCTACTTTGTACTGCCCAAGTATACTCTTGGGTGTGTAACATTTCACTGGAGCACAGGGAGCCTACCCTGGAGGAAATGGAGGCTGCCTCTCCAAGCAGCTGTGACTTGCTAATAGCATTTTAGTCAGGGATAGAACTAAATACTACTCTTCTCTTCTGCATGCCATGCTGGAATTCTATCTGGCTTGAACTTAGTAAGTTCTTCTGCATGCCTGCATAGCTGCTATGAGCTCCTATGCACAGCTGCCCTGCTGTTTCCAGAAAGCTAAGCTGTTTCTTTATAGTTATCACCACCTCCAGCCTTCAGCCTTGCTGTTCCCTCTTCACAGTGGCCTCTAATCCCTTGGGAGGATGAGAAGTGATAAATATTGCTGATCATCCCAGCCCTTTATTCTCTCCACTTGGGCCAGTTGTGGGCCACTGTTAATTGCCATCTACTTCAAAAAGAAGCTTCTGGGGTGAGGGGTGAGGGGTGAGGGGTGAGGGGTGCACTCATCTATGGTTGGAATGATAGGTCATCAGGCTCATCTAGCTGCGTGATGGTAGTAGGTTCTCCCTTGAGGCCTATGACTTGCATAGGCACAGGTTCTAAGACGAAGGTTTGGTTTTGACTTGTGCAGCAGGCCTCAAATCTAACCAGAAAGTGGTTGTTGACTCCACGATATCGCTACCGTGTTTGCACCACATATGGGCGTATTTTGCCAGGCTTATTGTTACTGTAGCGTGAAGAGTTCATGGCAGAGTGAAAAGGCACTAATCTTATTTCAGTGTGCTGCTCTATCACCTCATTTAAGCATAATTCTCTCATAGTGTGTGTCTGAAAATATATTCATATTGTGGTACAACTTTTGCTATTTGGAGATTCTTACACATTTAGTTTATCAGTGGTGCAACTTATTTTGTGAACAAAAGGTGCATGTAGAACACTACTTTTCATACTGTATTACTAAGTATTTTGAAATGTCTTACAAAGATTAGTAGATTTGGCAAAATTAGAAATTCATCAGGGATTATAATTAAGGCTAAAATATGGATTGTGTATGATTTTCAAAATATTTAAATAGTGAATAACTTAATAACTTAAAAAATACTAACCTGAAAATTGAATCACAAAATGACTTTTAGATCATTCTAGAATGGTCTAAAATGTACCATGCTCCTACTCAAAGCTGAGTTCAGTAAACCTGTCTCACCATTTCTTCTGAACTGCATTTCTTGCATTCTAAATTCTTTTCCAGGGTGGTTTTTCTCATGGAAAACAAATGTGTTGTGTTCTCTGAGCAGTAGTGTCATGGCTCATAATTCTAGAAATCATGAAACAAATGTTACCCAAAGGTGACATGGAAACCAATTTATTAAACGCTTTACAGTAACTAAACCTCGGAGCACCTAAGTGCTGAGTGTTAGAACTAAGCGCTGTGGTTTCCTTTCAAAGCCAAGGCTGGACTTCCTCTGAGAGAAGCGTTTGGGGAGCTCACAGGGGGCCAGAGCTGCCACCGCACCTGTCAGAATTTACTAAGAAATGAGTTTTGACAGCTTAAATGCAATTTTTGCTTTCAAAATTGGCCTGTTGGAGCCCAGAAGAGTACTTTCTCATTATTTTAATGTTTTTCCTTTGCTTATAGTGAATGCCAAATGAGTAACCTATTAATCACTTTATGGAATTACTGTTTCTGCTTATTAGAAACATTAGCATCCTGAGCCTGTGCTGAGGCCTCAGTGTCCTCCCAGATGGGAGACTGAGCTCTTTTCTGGACATGGCGCGTCTGTCGGTCAGAACTCAGGGGCCATCGCATGGCGTGTCCGTCAGTCAGAACGCAGGGGCAGAGCTAAGCAGCCTTCTGTGCATTTCCATGTGCTCATTGAACATACACTAAGAAAGAACTTTCTCAGATTCTGCAAAGAGTGTGCTTCTGAGGGCTGCTTTATGGGAGGTTCTTGTGTGAGCTCTGTTCCTGGGTTCCCTGGTTCCTGGTTTAGCAGTGGAACACTTGGGGAACTGTTGGTGACTTAAAGCCTAAACTGGGTACTGTGTCTTCGGGAGCATTTTGACTAAGGTTTTTTGTTTTTTGTTTTTTTTTCCTTTCTCCTGTTACTTAGTTCAAATTCTTAACTCTATTAGCTGTACATTTGCATAAAGAATTTAAAGTACAGTTCATAAGGGCTATTCGTTTGTTTCTTTGGAAGGTAAACGCTGTATGTTCTCTTCCACAGCTGGACCATATAGTGGCTTAGGTGAAATAATCCATCGGGAGAGTGTTCCAATGCACACATTTGCCAAGTATCTCTTCACCTCTCTCCTACCTCATGATGCTGAATTAGCATACAAAATTGCACTGAGAGCAATGCGGTACGTATCTCCAGCCCCGCCCTGCGAGGCAGTCCACAGTCCCCTCAGGGAGAGATGGTCATTAGCTGACCTCATACTCAGTCACGTCTCTCACAGGCAACAGAGAAGCTAAAGATACTGTGTATTTGCTCCCTGGGTTGTTGTAAGGCAATGAGTTTGCTATGTTTAAGGGGCGCATCCTTTTCTTAGCTGTGGTTAGACTATGGCCATCATAGCCTCTTCTTAATGGAATTTGAGAGTAAAATAACCAACGCTCTAGAGCAAGTGTGACAGTGAGGAAACCCTTCAAGACCCCCGTGGCAGCATCAGTACAGCTACTAGGATGCAGTGGGGCACAGCTGGAAACCAGGCGGGATGTGTCTGGTGTGCAAGGCGTCCATGCCAGGCATCCCTCGGGTCTGTTCACTTTAGCTCCACTGCTCCCATCCCCTCCTCAGTATTTTTGGTCATGGCAGTGAGAATAATCTCTGCCAGCTCACTTCTTCTTCTCACGTCCTCACCAAATGACTGCCTTTATCATGGACTTGCTCAAAGTTGATACTTTCTGACGAGTCCCTAAGAGCCTGCTTTTAAATCTTGTATGTAACCTATTCAACTTGCAGAGCCTGAAGGGACATCTGCCATTCTTAAGGCTTTAACCTTACCCTTCTGCCTTTTTAAATAATAAATCACTCTTGTGTCTTTAATGGAAAGTTCATATTATATATTATTATAATAGACTAAAGCCAAGCCCTGTATAGATCTAAAAGCCTGAGAATGTTTGATTTCATAAAAAGAAACTTTTCATCCTTGTCTGTAATGCAAATAAGATAGGCACATGTATCTGCCTAAGAATTACTGGTGTCACCAAGGGTGCTCTTACAGCTCTCTAATGTTTGTGTAAGAACCATGTGCTAGTCGATTAGCCATTAATTATATTTGTGCAGGGTTAGGGTAGTGTGTGTCTGTCTGTCTCTCTCTCTCTCTCTCTCTCTCCCTCTCTCTCTCTCTCTCTCTGTGTGTGTGTGTGTGTGTGTGTGTGTGTGTGTGTGTACACCTCTGTAATAGAGGATTCAAGGCTGGTATGTAATTCATACGCACTTTTGATCACAGGAAACATCTGTAATGTACTAGAGGAATTTTCTAATACTCTCTTGATCTTTAAATTGCCAAAAAGTAAATAAGTAACTAACATGAGCAACAGTCCCCTCCCAAAAAATTGCTTTATAACACTTGGACAATAGTTTAGAATATACTTTCATAAGTAGATATAAATTCCCAATTTTTTGAAGCTGAAATAGAAGTCTTCGGGGTGCGGGTGGGGGGCAGATGTTCACCTGTCTACTTACTCTAATCCAAAGAATTCCACGCGGAAGAAACTTAATATTATGAAATATTATGATGCCTCCAGATACTGCTGCTACTACCAGGCTAAAGTTGAAGTGAAATGGGGGCTTGGCCCTGTGTTCTGGCTTAGGGCAAGGAATCTGCTGCCCTGATGAATGCCTGGGGTACAGCAGGGCACAGGGAACAGTGTCCCCTCTGCCCTCTCTTACCTGCCCCTCGTACCCTATAGAAGGCAGAGCACCAGATCATTGCAGGATGCCAGGAACCTTGCAAGGGAAGGGGAGATAGAGCTGCACCCATGCTCCCTACATCTGAGAGAGAGGGGTCAAGAAAGGACAGCTCCTGTGCACTTTCTCATCTTCCCAGAACTGTTGACTACTTTGTAGCAACTCCAGCGAGGATCTGGCTAGGGAGACCAGCATTCTTGAATTCTTTTAAAAGCTGAATAACAACCCTGCTGAAATTCTCACTTCTTGATCCTCTACTTTGCCCACCGCATTTTCCAAAGTAACATCTCGTTGTCCCTAGATAAAAACCGAATGAGTGAGTCATTTGGCTTCTCTGAACCTTGCGGGCTACGTTCTCTGACTCTGCAAACTTTCAGGGGTCCCTAGCTCTTATTTCATAGTTCCTGAACTAGTAGGCTGGATGAAGCCAGTGTGTTGATAATTCTTAAGGCATTATTCTAGTTAGAACTAAGCTGCTGATCTCTTTGGTACTTTCTATTAGAAGAAGTCACTAATGTGATTTGTTTTCAAGAATTGTTTATTGTCAACATAATTGAAGTTAGAAATCATATTAAATTCATGTTCAGTTCCGTTCAGCCTCTGGTTGATGAAATACAAGTTAACTTTAGATTCCTGAGGTCACAGGAATAAATCCTGTTAGAACTTTAAAATGTAGGAAGAGGAGCCCATTTTAGTTTTAACAAGTTAAAGACTTTTTATCTACTGCTCTCTATTGCAGACTCCATCCTAAATACCCATTTTTATCTTGTTTTATTTTTTGATGGGCGATAAGATTAAAAACTAGTTCGTGGAGATTAAAGCTCATCTTTCATAATTCTGTGTCTGGGTTCTGGGTGTCCCTGAATGTCATGTGTCATGTGTCATTTTCTCAGTGATGCTGCTTAGGATGTAAGGAGGAGAGCTGTACAGTTCCCCGAACTCATGCCCCAAACAGCACCCATCTCCGTAAGCATGGCTTCTTGTGGCCAGGGTAATGGACCAATAATAACCGGATGGTCTTCTTCCTTTCTGCTTACAGGTTACTAGTATTGGAATCTACTGCTCCGACAGGAGACCTCTCCCGCCCCCACCACATTGCGTCAGTCGTCCCCAACCGATACCCTCGCTGGTTCACTTTGAGCCACATTGAGTCCCAGCAGTGTGAGCTGGCATCCACCATGCTAACTGCAGCCAAAGGTAGTGTGATATTGAGAAACCATGTCATTTTGATGGTTTGCACTCCTTTTCCCCCAGAAGATCTTTATATTATTGTTGTGTTTAACTCAATTTCTCCACAGTAGTATCGCTATCAAATATGTTCCAAAGAATCTTTTTAAAGATGCTAACTTCATGCTTTACTCCTGAGGCAAATGGGTGCCAGTCATTTGAGCCTGGTATCATCTTTATTTATATCATGTTACCTATTGTGCAGCACCCTGCCCCCAATCGGAACAAAAGTAAATCATTGTTATTTAGGAATAGAACAAAAGATTGGGCTAGTTTTGTTGTTCTTGAAATATTCACTACAATACATACACAGAAGCTAGAAGAGCTGTTTGTTCTCCGGTGTTAGTTGGTTCCAGATTATGTGTGCTTTTAGTCACTGTTTGGGGGGACGGGGGAGTAGTGTGATTGGCCAATCATCACGTGAAGCTGAGATGTGTATAGTCTTCAATGGCTATGGGACATTGAGTCATAGCACCTGTACCGGCTGGGAGCCTCCCAGGGAAGTGAACATGTGCTTTGTGTTTCAAGTTCTTTGGTCCTCTGTGTGTGATTGCATGGCTTTTGCCTTATTTACGTTGCTTCGCCTACATTGGACTCGGTTTGATTTGTTTTTCCTTGGTCCTTGCAGGCGATGTTCGGAGGCTGGAGACAGTATTAGAATCCATCCAGAAAAACATCCACTCCTCATCACACATCTTCAAGCTTGCCCAAGATGCATTTAAAATAGCAACTCTCATGGACAGCTTGCCAGACATCACTCTTTTGAAAGTGTCTCTGGAGCTGGGCCTGCAGGTACTACTGGTTCTTTCTGGGGTGCTAAAGACTGTTGCTAAGCAGCCCTCATAGGGAAGTTCATTTTAGTTTTTCAGTGACTCTTTAGAGCCCAAGTGTGTTGGACTTTTTGACAGCGCCATCTTGCAGAGCTCTGGTCACTTTAGCTCAGCCAAAGTTTAGTCCCAGCGAAGGCAACAGTACAGTCAGAATCCTTATGTGTGTTCCTCAACTTTAGAAACAGTTTTTCCTGACTTACAGCTTTACGATTTCTATTTCTCTTGTGAATGAGTGGAAAGATACTGCCGACCAGAGACCTGAATGATGCTAGCACATGCAGGGAAGATTCGATTGTAAGGGTTGACTTTTTAAAAGCAGTCTGAATTTTTATTGATGTTTGCATTGGACAGTTCTGTCTCCTTTTTATAACATCAAGAGAACTGGGTAAAAGACAGGGCGGTCAGCCTGGTTTCTGCTTGAGATTGCTGCAGCACACAAATGCAGGAGCATTTGGAATCTGTCACCCAGGTGATGTTGTCCTTACAGTCCCTGCACGGGGTACGCTGCAAACCAGGAACTGTTTGGGCTTTCTTTGTGAAGCCTGTGCTAACATTTGTGTTCTCACTCATTAAAAAGTAGTTATGCCCTACCTAAGCATGGGAATTAGAATGCCCTGATTAGATTATTGACTTGTTTTCTAGGTTATCGATTCTTCCTTTCAGTGATGTATTAATAATGTTTAGTGCAGTGGGAAAATGCATATGCCACTAGTAGCATGAGATACTGTATAAACCAAGGTGCAGAGATTGCTTTTAAATGTGGTTCAAAATTTATTTTCTTAAACATAAATTCTTGTTATTTGATTTATTTTGTTATAAATTGTTGAGGGTGTTATACAGAAAGGAGCATTAATATCATTTTTCTGTGCTCTTGAAATTCTGGGTTAATGGCAAATTGGTGAAAACTCACCTGCTTTGCCTCATTCTTTCTAGAACCCAAGAAAGAATTTCATGGGTTCTTTGTAAGGCTTTCAAGTGTTCAAATAGTTGTGAACATAAGGAGACAGATAAGTTTATCTTGGAAAGTCTTAGTAGAATGTAGGAGAGGGAGGGAGAGATCAGCAGTGATGCCAAAGATGGCTTCTTCCAGTTGATCTGAGTGACATCCCGGAGAGATGGAAGGAGGAACCAGAGTTACTGTTGTACAGCAATCTTTACCCACACATGCCCCCCCCCCATGAATTCATAAGAAACCTCAGAAATGGTGTCTTAGAATACTAACGCTAGGAAGGAGAAGACAGCCAGGCTCTGCTGGATTCTCAGCCCCATCCTGTGACTCACACAAGAAAAGACATTGAATGGCTTTGCCACGTGCCACATGTGGCTAGTGGACCCGCCAGAGGTGCTGAGCGGGCTTCCTATAGGCCTCGCAGGCCAGGGCAAGACCAACTGGGGAAGCCAAGTTTTACTCTAACCTCAAGTGCTTTCTGGCCCCCTGGAAGTAGAGTCTACCTAGTAGTTTACACTGTGAATTGGGTTTTTTTCCCGTTGACATAAAATTATCTTGAAAACATTTTGTTGCCCTGCTCTTCTAGGTCATGCGAATGACCCTGTCAACCCTCAATTGGCGACGTCGAGAAATGGTGCGGTGGCTGGTGACATGTGCTACTGAAGTGGGTAGGTAACTTGGAGGGCAAGTTTGTAATAGGATCTCAACTCGCATTATGAGAAGCCCCTGTGCCCTCAAGCACACACTGGGGACTCTCTTATCCAAACCTCAGCCTTCGCTGCACAGAGCTGCTAAGCAGTCCCAGCGGGCAGCTCCAGCCCCCTACTTTAAATGGAGGGACTTGGTGAATGCGCTGTCCATTCAGTTCCTATATCCACCTCATCCCTCCAAGGGCCCTAGGGAGAGGGTGGCCACCTTGTATGACTTGGATGGACTTGGAAGTGTGTGAGAAATTGTAGTGGGGGGCCATAAGAGAATCATCTGGCTGGCTGTCAGCTGTGACTTAGGGGCCCTTGAGGCCTAAGGTTTCCCTTTGCAGGACAGAAAGAGCACAGACACTGGTGGCCATGGCTGCTTAAAACAGCCTTTCTTCCTGCTTGTGTCACAGAAGGAAGCACAGCTCTTAGTGAGAAGACGCTGCCTTGAGATTCTGACAGGAGACACTGTGAAATACACTTACTGTCCTTCCCTCATATGACATGCTATTCCAACAACCGTGAATTTGATCTCAGTATGAGAATATCTTTAGATTATTAAAGTGCTCTGTTGCTGAAACATTACAAAGGTATTAGGGCTTTGAGAAGTGCCCACACCCCTGCCGCTGTGCTAGGGCCGACTCCTACTTTGTGTAGGTGAGTTCTGTGTACAGGCACTTAAAAGACTACAGGACGTTTGTTTCCAGCGCCTATGTCATCGGCAGAGTTCTATTCTGTTCACTCTTTTCTCTCCTGAGTCTGGGTGATATTTTCATAATTGTAGGTCTTAAAGTTTTGTGTTGTATATTTTTTAAACTTAAACATACCACGCCACATATATTAAATCCCTATTTGTGGGAAGGTTGCCCTTTGTTTTGTTTTGTTTTTTATTTTGTTGGCCTCCAGTTCTACAGTGAATGACTGGCAAGAGGTTCCAGCGAACAAGTCCTCATTAGTAACAAACCATTGTCTGAAATGGCAAGAGGCGCAGTGCAAATACCAGCCACCAAGAGACTTGTTTCTTTATTATAGGGAGTTCGTGCTCCTTTCGGGCATTTCACAGAATACCAATGCAGGTAGCCTTATTCTGAAAGGCTGCTCCCTGGCACGGTACCTTCAGTGTTCCCGGTCTAGCTCCTGTTCTGCGATGGCTAACAGTGCGAGCAAGCATCAGTTGTGAACGTGCAAACAGAACCTTATCCAGACTTCCTGTTAGCAGTAATAAGGTTTGTTTATGTTCCTTGCAGGCGTTTATGCCCTGGACAGCATCATGCAGAGCTGGTTTACACTTTTCACTCCCACGGAGGCCACGAGTATTGTTGCGACTACCGTGATGTCCAACAGCACCATAGTCCGCCTCCACCTGGACTGCCATCAACAGGAAAAGCTGGCCAGCAGTGCCCGGACGCTGGCATTGCAGTGCGCCATGAAGGACCCGCAGAACTGCGCCCTCTCTGCACTGACCCTCTGTGAAAAGGACCACATAGCTTTTGAGACGGCGTACCAAATCGTCCTTGATGCTGCTACCACCGGCATGAGCTACACACAGCTCTTTACAATAGCACGGTACATGGAGCACCGTGGGTACCCGATGAGGGCCTACAAGCTGGCCACGCTGGCCATGACCCATCTCAACCTGAGCTACAATCAGGACACACACCCTGCCATTAATGACGTTCTGTGGGCCTGTGCGCTTAGTCACTCCCTCGGTAAGAATGAGCTAGCAGCTATAATACCTCTGGTGGTTAAGAGCGTCAAATGCGCAACGGTACTGTCGGACATTTTGCGCAGGTGCACCCTGACCACCCCGGGCATGGTGGGACTTCATGGAAGGAGGAACTCTGGCAAGCTCATGTCACTGGACAAAGCCCCCTTGCGGCAGCTCTTGGATGCCACGATCGGGGCCTATATCAACACAACGCACTCACGCCTCACACACATCAGTCCTCGGCACTATAGCGAGTTTATCGAGTTCCTCAGCAAGGCCCGAGAGACCTTCCTAATGGCACACGATGGACACATTCAGTTTACACAGTTTATCGACAACCTGAAACAAATCTACAAAGGCAAAAAGAAGCTGATGATGTTGGTTCGGGAGAGGTTTGGTTGATAGAACTTGTATGAATGGGGTGGGGGTGGGGCGGGAGGGGCGGTTTGTTTTTACTTGAGCCTGCCTTTGTACCCTTTTTAACTTAAAGAACAGAGCCACACCGGTATTATATGTGTATAGTTATATTGCGTTTGCAGACTAAATTGTCATGTTGTGAAAGTTTGTGTGTTTTTATGTTTTTCCCTTTTTCTTTCCTTTTGTTTTTAATTCCTTTTATTATTATTATTATTATTATTGGTTTGTGTGAGAGAGGTTGAGAAGGTTTGGTTTACACTGAGTATATGTTGTCAAGTGGCGAAAGTCCACATAGCTCTCCTGTTTTCTGTATACGTTCACAGCCTCAAAAAAAAAAAATAATTGAAATGGCTTTAAAAACCAAACAGAACACCTCCATCCTGTGATAAGTACCTCGAATGGATTCAGCTTTACTCCTTTGTAACTCATCCTCACATTTTCAGCATATGTAACAAACCAACAAAATGAAATACTAGTAGTGAAAAGGCTGACCCACGTGGCTTTGCAGTGCTCTTCGTCCAGAAGCATGGCACACGATGCTTGTGCATGTGGAAACTTAGCGACTGTCAACATACATTCTCAGGGATTTATCCAAAAAAAATTAAAAAAAAAAGAATGAGAGCATTTATTGTACTGTATATATATTATAGTATATGTCTGAATATTGAAAATATAACATTAACTAATTTATAAAAAATATTCTATGTAATGCAAAAATACTTGAAGCTGCAGTAGCTTGGTTTTAAACAAAAACAAAAAATGGAGAGGAAACGTATCAGAAGGACAGAAAGTACGCCTTGCTTCGGGGTTGGCTCAGGCCATGAACCTTCATGCCGGGCGGTGACGCACAGCCACCTACCGACTGCGTGGCTGGACTGAGATCTATCGGGAAGATTCTATACGTATATATATCTATACAGCTTCTGTATACATATGTATATGTAGACACACAGACACCAACAACCACTACACCACACATGCTTGTAACAGGCACTCGAATAGAGAGGGGCAACACACAGCAAGCCTTAGCATTAAGAACATACAGTGTGCCAGAACCGGGGTTCGTGCCTCCTAGCCTAGGAAACTTAAAATATCCTTTTGACACAAAACGCAAAATGTTTTCCAAGACAATTGACATGATACATTACGCCTTTGCAGTGAGCTAATAAGCTAACATTTGTGCACAGATAACATTATATATATTATATATCTATTCTGCATAGGGATTTTGACTGTGCAGGACAGAAAGTTGTGTAGGTCTGACTGTTCTACTTTTCAGTTCTCTCTCTCTCTCTTTAATATATTTTATTTTCTCTAGAATTACTCAAACAGAAGCAGCCTTCTATCTTGCCTTTGTCTTAATGCTTTAAAATAACCAAACTGGAGATCTAACTACCAAACTGTTCATTATATTATTAAAATACCAACCTTGGTTACAGTGTAGTGTCTTTACTTTAGCTGATGGTTCTGTAACCTTGTGCTTTTTAAAGCAACCTTATGTTTTGGTGCAAAAGTCGTCCTGTGTCTCTTGTTCCCTTCATTAGAAAACATGCTAGAGGTATGTTTGTAGGTATTTTTGTTTAGAAGAACTATTTCATGCGCTCCATTTTATTTATTATAATAGGTAAAAAGAAAAAAAAAAGGTTGTACTTCTTCACTCATGTAAACATGCTCATGAAGTTGAAAGTAATTAAGATTTGATACACTGATATCAATTTATTTATGTAACTAAATCACTGTTTTATAAACTTGTTAATGATCAACAATTTTTGTTTTGATTAAAATTAGTTTTTTGAAAGTTGATTCTGCCTCGTTTATATCTACCTTGTGATACTTGAATTGTGTGTTCAGTAACTATTACTGAATCTAAATGTTTAATAGCAGTTATATTCATCCTCCAAATATCTATGCACTGTATTCTAGGTACTTTCTTAGGCCCTAGAGATAAAGACAACAGCAAGCAGAATGAGAGCTGGAGCTTGCTGTCTATTTGGTATCGAAGACAGGTATAAATGAGAGGACCTCAAAGATAAGAACGAGGCAGTAGCTGAATTGGTTTCAACCGTACAGTACAGTTCGTCATCTCTCCCTGATTAATGACTATAATTTAGGGTGCTAAGTACTTCTTATATTTAATAAATGCTAAGATTGTAAGGCTTTGGGTGTGTGGTTTTAAGGAAAATTATAAGACAAATTCTATAGATTATGGGTCTGCACTACACTACCTCTACCAAAGATCTGTGTTCAGAAAGGTGAATATGTGATGTATGTATGTATGCATTTTAGAGTACCACAAAATGTACTGCAAAGTGCACAGTTCAGTGCAATATTTTAACGTTTCTGTACAGCAGATCACCAGAGGTTTCTCAAGCTTGCAGAGTGGAACAAGTAACAACAACTTCCTCTGGTGCCTGATAAATACCAATCTATTCTTTTGCTACCAGTTAGCTGCTTTGGAGGCTTCCTCTGAGTAAATCTATGCAGTGATTTGTCTTCTTGCAGCCAGCCTATTTCTCTTAGTGTGCTGTCTTCCCGCTTCATCCATGTTGGAGCATGTGCCAAAATTCCCAGTTTTTAAGGCCGCACTCCTTCCGACATACAGATCTCCCACATTGTTTACTTATCCGTCCATCGGTGGACATTGGACTAGGATGCTTCTACTTTTGGCTGTTGTCAACAATGCTGCTTTTAATTGGGGAGAAATTTTTTGGAAAGATTTCCAGTTGTGTGAATGTGGGTACGTACCCAGAAATAGGAATTTAAAAGGGGGGGGGGTGCTTTCTTATGGTTTTATTGTTGTGAGGATCTTCACTTTCAGGAGACGTTTCCTCTTAAAATATTCTTAGTTTAACATCTGGTCTTAAAGGTAGATTACAAATGTCAAGAAGTTAAGCCAGTAAGAAGTGAAGATAAATGAATCTCTGGTGACCTCAGAAGTACAATTATTGTCTAGTAGAAATAAAACCTATGTGGTGGTATGGAAGCAAACCTATGCAGTGGTCCACAACTGCCTCTTTTATTGTAAGCTTACTCAGTTTTGTAATCCTTCATATTGCTGAGGGCAGATATAAGTTTATGTAAGCGCTGGAACATTCCATATGAGGTAGGCTGCCAGAAGGCAGCTGTGGCATCAGAGGAAGATGATACATGCATGACTTCCAGCTGCCAGGAAGTGACCTATTCCCTGGTGGAAATTGGTCTTGTTTTCACAGACCATCTCTACAGGGAGTGCTTAGATGTCTCATGGAGCTTTTTGGAAAAATGATGGGGAGTCATGTGCTGGTCCTCCAGCCCCTCAGTTGTTTAGTGACAGCAGTCCTGCAGACAAGCTGATCCGTGTACATGTGTCTGGTGCTGAGAAACACTCTGAGACTTAAGTCTGAATATCAGGAAGGAGAAATGGAAGTAATGTATTTAGATCGTCAGGAGGCAAAAGAGTTGACTCCTAATTGGAGCTTTTATTGGGTCTGTTATTTGAGGATAAGAGCTATAGTTTGGGATGGCAAGTATTTCATGACCTTCAAATACTGGTTGTCAGCTGAATAGAAACTGGGGCCTCTGTAGTCATATGTTATAATAGTATAACAAAATTAATGAAGGAGAATTGAATTTTCTATATTGCTGAAAAACTTAAAGGGTAATAAATGGTCAGAGTATGGAAAGAAAATCATTTAACCTGATACGCTTTAATAAAAGACATGTGACCAGGTAAAAGTATTCACCAATATGGACGAATTCAGTGTAGTTCAGGCCAAAAACAAAAACAAAGGCACTATGTTGGGAAAGTTGTGGCTGGTCCATTCAGTAAGCTTTCTACTGTATGATGGGGAAGCTTCAGGTCCAGGGTTGAAGCACCTGCAGAACATAGGTCCC